>NC_053170.1:12783745-13083745 GCF_016835505.1 Polypterus senegalus | reverse complement strand
CAGTGACAGCCTTCATTTACATAATCTTACTAAGTTGGAGGCAGTTTTCAAGTCTGTTATTTTATCCATACTCCTTTTAAACGTCAGTTGTGTAGTCTGACATATCCAGCAACTCACTCCAACTAGTCCACGACTTGCCTTGACATTTTGCCTTTTAATTCTAGTAATGGGGTCTGTGTGTGTAAGAGTTGAAAACTAATGAAAGTTCATCAAGAAATGCAATGTAAAGAATTCAGCGACAAGAAATACAGGTGTTTTGGACATCACAACCAGAAGAGAAGTTTGTAGAATGATGCATGCAAGTGGCATTTTTAGATTAAATGACTTAGGGTGTCATAATGAGGCAGTAGTTAGCTCTGCTTCCTCATAGATCCAATTTCCACACTCAGTGATGCTTGAGAAGAGCCCACACAGATTTGGTGAGAACACGCAAACTTCACCCAATGACGTTGTGGACCACCCAGACTGGCACTGCCAGCTGAACCCGACTCAGACAAGTGTGGGACACAAGTTCAAGGCACACACATTTTTTATTTTCTTTTTCCTCGTGGGAAACAAATTCCCCGTTTCTCACAGGCACAACACAGTCCAAAGCACAGCACAACTCAATAGTCTTCTCTCTCTCTCGCTTCTCCTGTCCACTACTCTGGTCAAGCTCCTCCTCCTCCTCCTCCTGATTTTTGCTCCTCGATTAGTGGTTGCTGGCTCCTTCCTGGCGGCACCTGTGGATCCCAAAAGAGCTGCACCAAACTCCAACTCCCATTAAGTCCTGCAGGAGTCCGAGGCACCGCTGCAACCCGGGAGGGTTGCCATCTAGCGTCCCGGGGCAGGTAACGCTCTGGCCAGGCTTGCTCCCCCGGTCCTCCCGGCGTGGAGGTGTCCCAGCTGGACAAGGGCAGCCCCTTCCGCACGCTACAATGTGTATTAGTTTAGTTTACTTTAGGTGTGGATGTGTGTGAGTGGACCCTCCAAGCTCCTCTAACTGAGGCAGTGGAGGCCCTTATAAGCATAGTTCCGGGATTCCTTCCGTCACCAATACCACCTTCCTGAAAGCACTTCTCAGTGTTCAAGCAGAGATGTACATGGGTAGTACAGTTCCTAGTAGCCTCCTAAGGTACTTCAAGTCTTGTAGTAGAAAAGTTCTGCTGCCCACTAGAAGCTTGGGGAATTCCTGTTCCTACAGAGTTCAACCCCAGCCAAGACTCTTGTCATGAGGTATTGGCCGGGTAAGAGAGTGTGTGTGTGTGTATATTTATTTAAAAATTTGTGTGTCTATATTTGGTGTATTTCTCTGTCATTATGAGTCTGCTATAAGATGAGGAGAGCCGTGGACTTGCTGTTAACTTTTGGTCTCAACAAAGATCAAATCTGAGAGATGGGACAGAAATGGCTATTCTTTCTTGGGAAATTTGATTGTTTTAAAGTGGAGAAAGCCATAATGAGACTTTTTTTACTTGTCTTTTATTAAAATTGTTGTTACATTTGGTTTTATATTAAGTATGTTGTTTGCACCATACTTTAAGCTGTTTTTGTTTCCTGAAAACAGGTTGAATGTGCACAAGAAAAAAAGCAAGAATATGAAGAAACCCTAAATGACTTGGAAGAACAGCTTAAGAGCAGCAACCAGACCCTTGACAACCTAACTAAAGTCAAAACCAGGTAGATAATACTTTATTTGCCCCAAGATGAAATTATGAATTTGCAGAGCCTCAAGAAAATTAGAGATATTCTAATAAACAGGAATTCCCCAGCCCCAAGCACACACACACACAAATGTTGTGAAAATGAAAATCGAGAGTCCTCCATACCATACCCTCAAAGCTCCCATATTCTTTACAAGATAAGTGGCAAAAGCTTATGAATTTGAAGAAAGAGATGACGGAGAGGTGGATATTGACAATCTAACTACATTTCTACATCGACAGGCTAAGATGTTGATACATCCCATTTAGAAAAGGTTCAACTGTATGAGCAAAGTAAAAGAATGAAACAAGCTTTAAACAGAACTTTTCTTTGCTATAACAATTTTTTTCTCCATTTTTGTGTGAACTGTTTTATCTTGACTTTTTACTAAAGCTTTTAAAAACAAAGATATTTTGTCTGTGGAATCATTTCAATGTGTCAAGCTATTGCCAGAATCCCATGAAGCAAGGGAGTGCCAAGTAAAATAAGGTGGTCTGCCTTGAAGAAATGAGAGAAGACTTGGAGGATCTGCCTCACATGCAAAGATATTTTTAATTTTATTATTTATTTATTTTCCCCCCCCACCAGATATCTGGACACGCTTCAGCTCCTAGCAGACCTCCAAGGGGTCACCTTTACTTCAGTCAGTGAAGACAGAGTAGAGCTAAGTTTGAATTTGCAGACGCTTATTCCAGCTTGTGACTTGGAACTAACACAAAAACTGCTACAGTTGCCAGGAGATGAAAATCTCCAAGTTCAGGTGAGCGTCTCCTGAAATGTTTAGTTGTTATGTCCTTTCTGCGGACATTGATTTATGTAGCACTCACTGCTAGCCTAAGCAAATAACAAACCAAAGGTGAATGAATATAAATTTTATGATATTATGCTCAAGTCTAAACTATGTACAGTCAAAGTAAAAAGTGTGTGAACCCTTTGGAATTATCTGGTTTTACTGTATGAATTGGTCATAAATAGTGGTCTGATCTTCATCTGAGTCACAGGTACTGATGATATACACAATGAGCTTCAGCCAATGACACACAAAAAATTCTACTCTTTCATGTCTTTATTTTACAAACACATTCAACGTTCACAGTGGAAAAAGTAAGTGAACCTTGGGATTTAACTACTGGTTGACCCTCTTTTGACAGCAATGACCTCAACCAGGCGCTTCCTGTAACTGCAGATCAGACCTGCACGTTGTGCAGGGGGAATTTGAGCCCATTCTTCCCTGCAGGACTCCCTTAACTCTTCCATATTCATTGGTTGTCGTCTGTGTATGGCTCTCTTTAAGTCATTCCACAGTATCTCAATAGGATTGAGATCTGGGCTCTGACTGTGCCACTCCAAAAGGCTGAGTTTGTTCTTCTGAAGCCATTGTGCTGTGGATTTGCTGTGATGTTTGGGGTCATTGTCCTGTTGCATCACCCAACCTCTTCTGAGCTTAAATTGACGGACAGACACCCTCACATTATCCTGGAGAATTTGTTGATGAACTTGTCAATTCATTTTCCCCTCAATGATGGCAAGCTGTCCAGGCCCTGATGCAGCAAAGCAGACCCAAATCATGATGTTCCCTCCACCATACTTTACTGTAGGGATGATATTTTGATGTTGATATGTGGTTCCGTTTTTACGCCAAATCAAGTTCTGCTTGTTCCTCCCAAAGAGTTCAATTTTGGTTTCACCACTCCACGAAACATTTTCCCAGTACCGTTGTGGAGTGTCCAAGTGCTCTTTCGCAAACTTCAGGTGTTCAGCAATATTCATTTTTGATAGCAGTGGCTTCCTTCTTTGTGTCCTGCCATGGACTCCTTTCTTGTTCAATGTTTTGCGTACAGTTGACTCACGTACAGAGATGTTAGCCACTTCTAATGACTTCCTCAAAACAAGATTAAAGACTCATTTCTATTCACTTGCATTCAGTGACCTTCAGTAATACTGATGGTTTCCTCATTATGATTATGTAACATTATTTCTATTTATTTTATTTATGTTCATTTATTTTTTTTTTCTATTTATGTTATTCATGTTAATTGTATGTTTTTCTTTTATTCTATTATTGTAAAGCACTTTGGCCACAGCATTCCTATGTTGTTTTAAATGTGCTATATAAATAAAATTTGATGTTGACATTGACTCTAGGGTTCATCTTTACCGAATTGCTGACTTTACGTTGTGCTCATCTTTGCAGGGCGCCCACTTCTAGGCCACAATACCAAATTGTCTCCATTTATAGACAACTTGCCTAACAGTATTGAGTGATGAATATCTCAAATCTTTGAGATGAATTTGTAACCCTTTCCAACCTTCTGTAGATGAACAATTCTCGACCATAGCTCTTCTGACAGCTCTTTTGTGCGAGGCATGATTCCCATCTGGATATGCTTCTTGTCAAAAACTCAAATTCTATACTGTGTTTTATCAATCGAAGTCATTCTAGGCCACACCTTCATTAAATGGACTCCAGGTGTGCTAAATTCGGACTGCAATGAGCTTTTTTAAAAGTCATTAGCTTAGGGTTCACTTGCTTTTTCCAACCTTCAGTTTCACCGTTTGAATGATTTATTCAATACGGTCAAAAAATCTCTGAAAATCTGTGTATCTTTGGTTATAGGAGACTGTATTTGTTCATTATTGTGACTGACATGAAGATACGGCCATGTTTTATATGGGAAATAGACATAAATATAGAAATATAGGGGTTTACATACTTTTTACTTTGACTGCATTTCTTAAATTATACGAGTGCTAGTCAGCAATGTTTATTTAGGACAAGATTAAAATAAAAGTGATAGCAGTACTATGGTCTACTGGGCCAGAGTGGCTTCTGTTTAAGTATTTGTTTCTTGATGGCAATGTGAAGTGTCAATAAATGAATAATTAGCATTTAGAAATTATATTACAGAGTAAAATAATATTTTTCCTGTACCTAATACTGCATATATACACTAAAATAAATGGCAAAGTGTACATCTTTTGATCTCCTCCTTATGTGTGCTTCTTCTTCCAGACGAGCATTGATGCACTAGGACTAAAAGAAGTACAACACTTGAGGTCTTTGGCTAATATAAATTCTGCCCGACTGGAAATGATACACCAAATGCTTCTGACAGCCAAGCCAGGTTTTTTAATGAACTGAGGACAGTGCTGAATTTTCTTGTAAAAATGGATTTTCTTTGTTAAAATTGGTATTTAATTTTTTTGTATGCTACAGAAACTCAAAAGGATGTTTGCACATATGAATCAATAAATTAATGTTATTAGTTTTATGTTCCTGATCAGAAGCAGGCTGAGTCTTTGAATCCGTTCTATTTATTCCCTTTATAAGGAGTAGATTTTGAATTATGGAGTCAGTGCTGCTGTCCCATGCATCCTTGATTCAACTCTCCTGCTCAGTTGTTGTTTGGGTGGAGTCTGCACATTTCTCTCCAGGTTGTCCAATTTTCCTTCCGACCTCATAAATCCATGGTGGTTAGTAATTCAAAACTGGCACTGGGTAGGTGTGCCATGTGTCCTGGGCACCATCCAGAGCTGGTTCCTGCCTTGTGCCAGTGCTCCCAGAGTTGGCTATGACACCCAAGTGATCTTGAAGAGAATTTAAGCAGGTTTGACAAAGTTATATTTTTTTAATACAGAAAATTAGAATTTTTAAAGCTGCAAAGAGAGTTTCCACAAATTAACTTTGGTTTCTATTGGATATTAACATTCTTTACTAACACCTGTGTTTTTCACTGTGCTTTATAGCTGCACCAAGAAGTACCAGTATTTTGAAGGAATTGCACGATTTCCCATTCAGTTCCTGAAGTATTCCTTTACTGAAAGCCACAAGCCAGAACAGGTCTGTAATTTTAAAACATAATCTACAGTAACCTGTGAGTCACTGTTGGCTGGCAGATATGATGTTGTTTTCAAAGTCTCTGAGGGTTTCTGTTCAGCAGATACAGCTAATGTTTGACCAGCAGAGGGTGCTCACATCCTTCAGGTCTCAAAGCTTGGTGTTCACAGGTAATTATATTATACTTGTAAAGATTACAATATGCAAGCTTCCGAGGCAACTCAGGCCCCTTCATCTTAATCCTACTAGTTAGCCAATAATAGGTATCCTTTTGCTTAATTTCTCACTACATCCATAATGGCTAATATGGTATAGCATCCTAGTAAACCACCACAGGGGTCATGGGAGGAGGGCAGCTGACCTATTCTGGCAGTACTGGGTGCAACATCGACCAAAACCCCAGATGTACAAGACCAGTGCAGAATTGCCAAGCAGCTTAACGTGAAAGCATTGAGTTGCAGGAAGACAACCCACACTGCCCATCTAACTCAAACGATTCGTCTAACAATTTTAATGCATTTCAGGGCTGCAGGGCCGAGACCAAATGTGCATGGGATATGGGGGGGAGAGAAACAAAAATAGATGAGCAGAACATACAAATTTCACACAGACAGAGCTGGGATGAGATTTGAATGTGGTGGTGCGGAGCTGAAAGGCATCTGTGCTAACCACTGTACCACTATGCTACCCCACATCCATGTTCAATTCAATTTATTCCTATTAAGATTATGTGCCCAATGTGCTATGCAATAATTATAAATATACCGTGTGGATAAATGCAACATTAAAAAAATCAATATTGAAATATCAACCACAAGGAATTGTGCAATAAATCCAAAAATGGACACAGGCACGTGCAGTACCTGTAAATAGTATTGAACCCTTTTGGAATTTTTACATTTTCTTGTTGTACAACATTGAAATACAGCGGATTTAATGTAACTTATTTGATATTCTCAGCAGAAAAAGAATCTTTAATGCCAAAGCGATTACAAATTTCTGCAATGTGGTCTAAATTAATTACAAATATAAAACACTGAATTGACAAAGCAAAGACAGTGAGAGGTTTTGGGGCACTCCATATAACTGATGTTTCAAGAAAGGGAACTAAAGATGGGTTAATGCATTACATTGCGTCTTTTCAGAGAGGAGTATGGATACGACCGCCAGACATGGCAGTTCTGGTTAAGACTGTTTCCGGCAGGAAGAGGCGGGTCCAGGTGAACAGACACCGGAAGTGGTGTCACCTGTAGAAAAGCCATCAGTCAAGGGAAGGTGTTACTGTAGAGTGCCAATCCCTGGAGTGGTGGTGAATTGCTGTCACCAGTAGTGCTGGGAGGTGTACCGGTTCATACCGAAAAGCGTTTTTCATTTTTGTTATTATATGAATTTTTCTTACACCGCAATACCGGTTTAAATAGCCTAAATAACATTCAGAACGTGGCGCAGCGAGAAATTGGGGGGGTTAGACAACCTTTTTTTACTGCTACACCGCTAATCACGCATGCAATGGAGTACATGTGTTAGTGGAGGCATTGAGTGGTGAAAATGGACAGAGAACATTCCGAAACTGAAGGTGTAGCAGATGATAAAATTGAACATGATGACACAGAAAAACTTTTGCCGATATAAGGAGCCGCGTCTGTTGTCTGAAGATTTTGGTTTTAAAAGGTCGGATGTGGACTATTTACTGCAAATGCTGTGGAACTAAAGTTGTCGCTGGAGGCGGTAACACGAGCAATTTACTGCACCACCTTAGCCGCAAACATGCTAAAAGTACCATGAATGTATGGAACTAAGATTGTCGCCCTCCACGTCCTCCGGTAAAACTGAAAAAGCTAAAGGGCACTTGAGTCAGACGTCACTTGTAGACGTGTTTGCTAGAGGACTGCGTATCACAAAAGCAAGCGGTGGATCGAGATAACCAACGCCATTAAAATCCATGTAGCTAACGTGTCCATGGACAGAGTTTGTTAACATTAACAGAAAGTGGAGTTGGTTTACAAAAAATACTTATTATTTATTCCTTTTCTAAGACATGTTCAGTGCAATACAACTTTTGATAAGCACCTCTGGATATTTTACTGTCTAAATACCTCTTTGGATGGTTGAAAATTTGTTGTCATAATTATAGTTTAAGTTGTTTGCAAAATTAGTTCAATAAAATGGTTCTATATTTTGACTGCAACTGTCATTAAACGTGATGCCTTCTCTTCATTAGTGCCACCCCCTTGAAAACTATCACTTTATGGGACCATGCAAACCTGTATTAATACTTGTGTGCACATTATATTTTTTTTTGTACAATTCTCATGACAGTGGAATAGGTTCTTCTTAGCCAGTCTACTGAAACGAGAACACCATCAACAGACATTTGGACATAAACCTGGCATATGCAAACTTAAGAAGAACATGTTCATAATACGGTAAATAAAACTTTGCAACCAATAAGCTCCCCCCCACCCCGATCACACTGACGTGGCCCCTGCAACCCGCCTTCTTGTAGTTTTTGCTATACATTGCCTTTGATTCTTGTAAGTCTAAGCATCATCCTCTGATGAAGACCCCTGGCGGAGGCTGAAAGCTCAGGAATGAAAACTACTTTATGCAACGTGATTCATTTTCTCCCTTTGTGGATCTCCAGTGGTATGTGTGTATGAAATATAAATATACTGTATATATATATATATATATATATATATATATATATATATATATATATATATATATATATATATATGTATATATATATATATATATATATATATATATATATATATATATATATATATATATATATATAAATAATACTCACCTAAAGGATTATTAGGAACACCTGTTCAATTTCTCATTAATGCAATTATCTAATCAACCAATCATATGGCAGTTGCTTCAATGCATTTAGGGGTGTGGTCCTGGTCAAGACAATCTCCTGAACTCCAAACTGAATGTCAGAATGGCAAAGAAAGGTGATTTAAGCAATTCTGAGCGTGGCATGGTTGTTGGTGCCAGATGGGCCAGTCTGAGTATTTCACAATCTGCTCAGTTACTGGGATTTTCATGCACAACCATTTCTAGGGTTTACAAAGAATGGTGTGAAAAGGGAAAAACATCCAGTATGCGGCAGTCCTGTGGCCGAAAATGCCTTGTTGATGCTAGAGGTCAGAGGAGAATGGGCCGACTGATTCAAGCTGATAGAAGAGCAACTTTGACTGAAATAACCACTCGTTACAACCGAGGTATGCAGCAAAGCATTTGTGAAGCCACAACACGCACAACCTTGAGGCGGATGGGCTACAACAGCAGAAGACCCCACCGGGTACCACTCATCTCCACTACAAATAGGAAAAAGAGGCAACAATTCACACAAGCTCACCAAAATTGGACAGTTAAAGACTGGAAAAATGTTGCCTGGTCTGATGAGTCTCAATTTCTGTTGAGACATTCAAATGGTAGTCAGAATTTGGCGTAAACAGAATGAGAACATGGATCCATCATGCCTTGTTACCACTGTGCAGGCTGGTGGTGGTGGTGTAATGGTGTGGGGGATGTTTTCTTGGCACACTTTAGGCCCCTTAGTGCCAATTGGGCATCGTTTAAATGCCACGGGCTACCTGAGCATTGTTTCTGACCATGTCCATCCCTTCATGACCACCATGTACCCATCCTCTGATGGCTACTTCCAGCAGGATAATGCACCATGTCACAAAGCTCGAATCATTTCAAATTGGTTTCTTGAACATGACAATGAGTTCACTGTACTAAAATGGCCCCCACAGTCACCAGATCTCAACCCAATAGAGCATCTTTGGGATGTGGTGGAACGGGAGCTTCGTGCCCTGGATGTGCATCCCACAAATCTCCATCAACTGCAAGATGCTATCCTATCAATATGGGCCAGCATTTCTAAAGAATGCTTTCAGCACCTTGTTGAATCAATGCTACGTAGAATTAAGGCAGTTCTGAAGACGAAAGGGGGTCAAACACCGTATTAGTATGGTGGTCCTAATAATCCTTTAGGTGAGTGTAATAAAAGCTGTTATTTACAGAATTATATTTTATAACACAAAGTAAAATGCACAAAGGAAATGTTAATTATGGGCTTTTGAGTCATTTTTGCTATTGGCTAACCTGTATATAAACCAATAGATTTAAACATTTTTACCTTTATGCAAAGAAACATTAGGGGAAAAAGCAGTTTCCATTCAAGCACAAGGTTATTGAATGCATGCAGCTTGCTGCATTGGTTGGGGAAGACCTTTTCTCGTAGCAAATCTATTAGCCTGTGCCGCCATGTAGCAGATGGGATCCACTAGTATGAATTCCCTTCATGATTTTTGATCCTGTCACCTCTTAATCTCCATTTGCTTGAACTGAAGAGGTTCAACTCCTTTAGCTCCTATCGTGCAGCCCCAATCTGCCTAGTTGCTCTTCTCTGGATTTGTTGTAACCCTATTTTATTTATTTTCCCCTGTTGTGATATAGAGACCAGAACTGCCCACAGTACTCCAGGTGAGTCTCCATAAGTGTGTTACAAAGCTTCAGCATGACCTGCCTTGACTTGCACTCCACATGTCTGGCGCCATATACCATAACATCCTATAAATCTTCACGATTGCTTCTGTCCTTCGTATATAGATAGTGATGAGTCCACTTTGACTCCTCGGTCCTTCTTATGAGGGGTATTTTCTAGCATCAGACCTCCCATTGTGTTGTTTCTACTTCCTACATGTCATTCTTTACATTTAGTTACATCAAACTTCATCAACTCTAGTCCCTGTGTAACAGATTTAGTGGATTCTGCATCTGCCCTTCCACTTAACATCTGGTAATGGGACAAGCAAGTTGGAAAATGTATGGATGAAAGGAAATCACACACTGGGATAAATATATATATATATATAATACCTTTTTAATTTTTTTATACAGTGTTATTTACAGAATTATATATTATAATACAAAGTAAAATGCACAAAGGAAATGTTGATTCTGGGCTTTTGTGTCAATTTTGCTATTGGCTAACCTGTATGTAAACCAATAGATTTAAACATTTTACCTTTTTGCAAAGAAACCATAAAAGAAACATTAGAAAAAGAACCAGTTTCCATACAAGCGCAAGGTTATTGAATGCATGCAGCTTGCTGTTGAGGAGGTGGAATTGGTTTACACAAGTGGATTAGTTTTATGTATCTTCACGCACACGCACACATATATGGGCCTCTTGAACTTCTCCAGTCTTCTTCTACAGATCGATACTCTGAAGATGGGTGACTTTGCCTGCTCTAAATGAAACTTCTCTGCTCATTTTCAGTGTCTTGATATCATCACCGAGGACTTAAAGCATTCATTTTCAGAAAATGCACAGCTTCAGACAGGATGCATCTGTAAGTGTTTATTTACAGTTTCTCTATTTAGACTCATGCACGGGCAAGTAGTAAAAGCTTATCTATTCAAAAAGACAATGGTGGGTTGTTTTTTCCATTATACAAGAAATTCTCAAACTGGTCACCAGGTAATTACTTTATCATAATGAGTGAGATAATTCTGATCCCTTTAGCAATACAGCAGTGGATTGAGGCATTAAGTGCCAGCTTGTTTCAAAATCTACCTAAAGCCTTGATCAAATTTGTTTCCAACTGGTTTTTATTTATTTTTTTTAATGTCTTTTAAAATGGAAGATGCTGGAAACTTAATTTCAGTTACAGCTCCATGAAACAGCCCAGGCGTCAGCAAACAGACTGCTAAGGGATTACATTAATTTTTACTCCCCATTAAAGCTGATGGTGAGTTCATGTGCCAGGGGGGACTCTTCCACAAGGCAGCTTTACACTTCCTTTTACTTTTTGATAAAGTAAAGTTTCCAGTGGTTCTCAGTTAGTCCTGGGACCCCCAGAAGGTAGCTGCAGGTTTTATTGTTCCAATCAGTTTCACGTTTAATTGATCTCATTGTTTCATTAGCTGTCCTTTTTACTTCCTATTTTAATATAGTGTTAGATTTGCATCTATGCAAAGTTAAGTAATATTTGTATTTTTTTGTTGTCATGGTTAACTCTGTTATTCTTTATTTTAACTAGCTGTGGTACCCATCTAAGATGTGTTGAAATCAAAGCAATCAACCTTAGAGCTTAGCGTTTTAACGTTTACAGGGCACCATGCAATGTGTATGTCTCAGCTATATGCCATTTGCTATGGGATTCATACAAGCAGTGTTAATGTCTGTGAGGTGCCATATGTTGGAATGAGAAATGTATTTTATTACTAAAAAATGTTTCGGATGCACCATCTTTTGGAATTGCAGAGCCATAGCAATGGGATAGACATATATCCTTTATTAAGGTGGATTCTCTTTTCCCCGTGGACTTTGCTGCCTTAATTCTCTCTTAAAACTGACAAATAATGACGCTCACTGCTAAACGTGACCAGTTTGTGTATTTATCAGTAAACAAGATCATACATAGCCAGAAAGGGCCAAAATTCTGAAAACGGATGTTTTTACATCTAAATTCCTGCTTCATTGCGTAAAAGAAACCACGAGTTTTGTAACTTCTGAATTGAGACAGAAACCCCAAACTCGGCTAATGTCTTGCTATATTAATAGACGAGTCCAATTAGAACAAGAGAAGAGTTGGAATGAAAACCTGCAGTGTTGAGGGGCTTCCAGGACTGAACGTGAGGACCACTGAAGTAAACGATTGAGTCCATAACTGACTGATTTATCTGCCCATGGAAGTGTTAATGAAACATGTTAAATTTTATACACTTTGGTAGATTAATTTACCCAAGATGGCTTTGCAAGATCAGGATTCCTCACAGGTTTTCTTCCAGATGCAGGTTTACCAGACTCACTCCATGACCATGTACATTTAAAATCCACACTGCCAACTTTGAGGTAACACGCTCTGTAAAGATTGGAGCCTGTTGTCAAAAACACTGAATTTTTAATTTTGACAAGTTAGATAAATCGCTTAGAAGAACGCTGGTCTGCTTCAACACAAGCATTTCTTGAGTGTTTTTATAAACTTGAAGCTGTGTGAATAAATTAACATAAAATTCTTAAACCCACTTAATCCAATTCAGGGGTACGGGGTGCCAGAGCCTGTCATGGCAAACCCCTGACCTGCAATGCAGATGGCCTTACTGGACAGGGTGCCAGCACACAGGGTCAATTTGGAATTGTCGATTACACCAAGTCACACATCTTCGGGGGGAAAAAAAAAAAACCAGGAATATGTCCATTCCAAAAAGCCAACAACCAGGCACGAGATTCAAACGGAGGACATTGGTCCACAAGGCAGCACTGTGGCACTACCATGTGTGAATGAAAACTGCAATCTAAAGAAACAAAACTAAATTTATACCACTGGCTTGTGGCAATGAGTAAACCTGAGGAAATTAGTTTATTTTCTCCCTTTAAACATAATCTTGTTATCTGATACTTAAAATACCTTCTCTTTGTATTTGTGTGCAGCACTTTCTGTGTAAGCCCTGAGTGACTGGGCATTCCAGTTGGTAAGAATGTGGATTCATGTGGGCATCAGATACTGCTGGGTTGGTGTCATGCGCCAGTTACATACACCTCTGAACGGCACTTTCATGTCCTCCCACATTTGAGCATCTCTTGTTTTTTTTGCTATAATGCAGCAGCCCTTCAAGCCAGAGGACTGCTGGTCATTTTAGGCCAATAGGCACCCTACAATTAAATAATGTCTACAAGTAACATTTTAAATATAAAGCATCATCTTCCTTATAAAATATTATGTCAAGCTCAAACATTTCTCTCCTGTGTGTATATGTATATTTATATAGAAATATTTACAGTATAAGCTCAGTTTTTGTATGTCTTTTTTTTAACATTCATTCATTAAAATTATAAATAGAAACCAGAACATAAAAAAAAAAGTATCTGAATTTTCATGTTAGGTTTAGGGAAGCAGCATTTTTTCTTTGTCTTTTTTAAAAAGCAATCTGAGTTGAATGGCTTTGTTTCAGTTCAGCCATCGATCCGGAAAGACAGCAGTTTCTCCGAGTGCATGTTGTTTAAGGTGCGCAGATCGGGTAGTTTTAACAACAGTTTGGTGAAACGTGACGTGTCATCGGGGTAGTTTTTCGTCACCAAGGTTCTCAGGGCCCGGATCAGAGACTCCTGCAAGTGTTCCACGGAAGTGATATTTTCTATCCCAGAGCGGTCTAGAAAGGTACAAAAGGGGAAGAAAAAATTAAAGAATTATTAGTTTTGGGCAGTTAACCAAAACGAATTCTGCAATAGAATTTGTAGAGATTGGGAAAGCTGGGAAAATGTTTCTCTCTCTACTCTTTACCTGCTGAAACGAGCACAACGGCGGTGAAGAGCCCCAGCTCGTCTGCGTTGAGAGCCAACATGCTGAGCTTTTCACTGAACTCGAACATAGAGTTGAGCAGTTCTCCCATTCCCATCCCTCGCAGCGTCTCCAGGCTGTAAGTCACCCCCGAGATGAAGGTAACTGTCTGCTCCTTTACGTTGAAAAGTGATGCAAATCTGACCATGAGCACCTGTGCACAAATAAAAGTTTAACAGTCACTCCTCAGACTTCATGAACAGGATTTTACAAGTCATAAAATGATAAGAGAGAGAGAGACACAGACGTTAGGAGCCTGCGCGGACACCGCACGTTGCTGCACCCACCACATGACAAACCAGATTAGGACAACGGGTGACACCTCAGCACCACACTAGGTCAGATGGCATGGAACAGTGCGAGGGAATTTATGGTGACTGCAGTGCCAATCCTGCCCCCAAGTTTTCCCTGCAGGTTAAAGGGCCCAACGGAGTTTAATCATGTCGGGCATTTATGGGATTTGCGTCGGCAGCCTTCAGATTGCCAGTGCCGATCCCTAACCTCCGAGCCAGCACTCTGCCCGTTTTAATAAAAGGGTCAGTTTGATATTATTCAAGATGAAGTTATTTCTTCATAAACATGCTATAAATCATTGATTTGCAAAATTGAGCCCTAAAGTTAATCACTTTCAATAAATTAGAAGAATGTGGCACATTACACATTGCAGTGTATGGGGCACAGAGGAAAAGCATAAAAACTTAACCAAATACATCCATTTTTTCAAGCCAAGACCATTGTTGAATATTGATGCGCATCTTGCGATTACACACACATCGTAAAAGAGTTTCAACAAGTCCATTTTGAACCAAAAAATAAAGATTCATCCATTTAAATAGACCAGACATACGGGATGGCTCAGCACTTCCCAGGGGGTGATTTCATCCCGACAGGCCAAATCACAGTAAACACTTAGTTCCACGGGATTGATTTTCTTTTGATTTCCTTTCATATTTTTGCGACAATTCATAGAAGCGACAAGAGGGGGAAAAAAAATAAAGAAGAGTACCTGGAACACGCGATAAAATACTTTCTAAATCCCCATTGTCAGAAATGTGTGGAAAACACTGAAGGCGTGGCTCAATACTCAACAACTAACATGGCTTGAAAAATGGAGGAGGAGAGAGGGTGGGAGCATGTGCTGATAACACGTAGCCACACGCAAAACCACCCTGGCATAGTGTTTTTTTTTTTTAAATGGTGGTTGAAGTGCCAATCCTGCCATCAACCCCCAGAGAAATAGAAGTATCTGTTAAATTTTTAAGTTTTTCTTCTGTGCACCATACCCTACACTAGGGGTGTCCAACTGCGGTTCTGGTGGGCTGCAGGTTTTCATTCTAACCCTTTTTCCTAATCAGTGATTAGTTTTCGCTGCTAATTTTAAGGATTCGGTCCTCTGAATTGATTCTTTTCTTCATTAAATGGCAGCCAAACAGAAATGAGATGTGAAACGAGCTGACAGATGACCAGCTAAACTGGAATGTCAAACCAGCCAGTTTCACTCCAACCGGTTTCTTAATGAGAAGCCAATTCTTGCAGTTAATTATTTAATGTCAGGACTTGTTGCTGCTCTCAGCTGGCTGTTGATTTTCTGTTTTTTCTAAGACCACCATCAAGATATTTAGGTGACCTGAGCAGACCAACATGACTAAGACCTTCACCTTTCATTATTTTAGGTGAGCTGGTCATGTGGTGGCTCGTTTTGTGTCTCATTATTGTTTGGCTGCTCATTAAGGAAAAAGAAGCAACCAAGGGGCCTGAGTCACGTCAATTAAAATGAAGGCAAAACAAGTGAATCGACAGCAAAAACGGCTCACAAATTAAGAAGATGGTTAGAATGAAAACCTGCGGCCCACCAGGACCGGTGCTGGATTACCCTACGCTATAAAGCTCAGCGTGAGTGAGATACTTAATTTATGGAAAGCGCTTAACATAATTTCCTGTGGCAAATGCATATATACTATGTTTGTGAAGAAATAACTTGAAAACTACCCAACTTATCCTTTAAATTAATAAATATTCATTTGCAACAGGGAATTGTGTCCTCGTCCATCCTTCTGTGTCCCTGCCCTATATGAGCAAGTTAAGGACAGCAGGAGCATATCCCAGCCATCATTGGGTCGGGGGGGATTATTTCATTTTAAGGATGAATCCCATACTGGAGGATGCCAGTGAAAATTAACGATAAGTGCTTTTAAGCCAAGCCAGGAAGTACTACTTTATGCAGAGACTTGTGGGAATCTAGAACAGAACTACCAAGGTATGGAGTTAAAGCAGAAACCTTGACAATGTTTAAGGCATTTTGTGGATGAGATACTAGGGCAGGTTAGCCATTCACTAAACATACACGCTCAATGGGCTGCATGCTCTCCTCGTGTTTCTTATGTTCTAACACCCAAACAAGGCCCAGCCTATTGTAAGGTGAAAATGCAGACACATTGGGGGGGCAGTCTAGCAACACCGGTTCACTAAACCTGCCCGTTATTGAGGAAATCCATGTCAACATGCAAACTCTACACTGGGTGCACCAGGCCATGAACCCAGGTCGCCTTGTTGTGTGGCAGCAAAGCTCATTTTATAAATTAAAAACAAAATGACTGCCTGTTACTGCTGCCTCCAAATAGGGCACTTAGCCATTTTATTGTTTGTTTCACATTTGGACAACAACCTAAAGCAAAGTAAACCATTCGCACCTCAAAGGTTCCCGCTTTCAGCAGTGTAACTTGGTCATGCTGAGACAGATCACGGAAGCCAGGGATGTGTTTGGCAAACTCCACGACTTCTCGGACAGCCGGCGTGAAGCTCAGAGAGAAGTCTTCCCAGATCTCCTGTGGAGATTTTTTGGCATCTCCATGAGGTTGTAGATTCATGGGGCAGGCCTGGAAGGAGAAAAGACACAGCAGCCCATTACTCTCTAAACAACAACCCTGGAACAAAAACAGATATGACAAATCTCCTTGTAACAAGGCTTTGCTTCGCATTGCTACATTTTGAATCCTGTTACTAAAACGTTTAAATTATTTCCATCCATCCATTATCCAACCCGCTATATCCTAACTACAGGGTCACAGGGGTCTGCTGGAGCCAATCCCAGCCAACACAGGGTGCAAGGCAGGAAACAAACCCTGGGCAGGGCCGCCAGCCCACCACAGGGCACACACACGGGGCAATTTTTAGGATCGCCACTGCACCTAACCTGCATGTCTTTGGACTGTGAGGAAACCCACGCAGACACGGGGAGAACATGCAAACTCCACACAGGGAAAATAATACATAAAAAGGATGTATGGAAATAATTCAGTTAGGGCCTGCCTTAAAAAAATGCTGTTTTTGTATGTTACCTAGCAAACAAACAAACAAATGGTGTAGCTCAAAGTGCGTCACAAGATAAGAAAAGTTTATGTGAAATAAATATAAGAGTAGGCAATATTAAATAACAAAGAATAAAGTAAAGTCAGATGGTCAAGAAGACAGACAAAAAAACAAAAAAATCTACAGGGGCTCCAAGGGCCAAGAGACCACCCAGCCCCCACTGGACATTCTACCCAACCTAATCGGGGGTCCCCAACTCCGGTCCTGGAGAGGCCCCAGTGGCCGCAGGTTTTCATTCTCACCCTTTTATTAATGAGTGAATTGGTTTATGCTGCTAAATTAACTTCTTTTGAATTCATTTTAATTGACTTGCTCCCTCAGACCCCTTAATTGTTTCTTTTTCCTTAATTTGCAGCCAAATAACAGTAAAATACCAAATGAACCAAAACGAGACCAACATTGTCAGTCATACAATATAAATAAAGAAAGGTGAAGGTCACAGGAATGCTGATCTGCTCAGGTCCACAAAACATTTTATCAGAGCTCTTAGAAAAGTGAAAATCCACAAATTTCAGAAATATCTGATGTTGACCAATGAGAGTAGCAACAAGCCATAAAATTAAAGAACAGGATTAATTAATGATAAGAATCGGAGTCTGATTAAGCAACTGGTTGGAGTCTGAGGCCCTGACTTAGTTTGTTTTCTGTCGGCTCCCTCACTTCACAGTTCATTTCTGTTTGGGTGCCGTTTAAGGAAAGAAATGAAGCAATTCAGAGGAATAAATCTTAAAAAACAATTTAAAATTAATTCAAAAGAAGTTAATTCGGAGCAAAAACAGGTCACTAATTAAGGAAAGGGTTAGAATGAAAACCTGCAGCCACTGAGGCCCTCCAGGATCGGAGTTGGGGACCCCCTGATCTAGAACTGAAGATTAGCAGGATGCTCACCAGCAAGACATTGCGGTTCCCCTTCCATGGACATTTCTGTACTGGACTGTGGCTTGGTGGGTGCCTGCTGTCCATATCTTGGTTCTGCATATTCTGCTGGCTGCACATATTGCTGGGGCAAAGTCTGTGTCCATTGCAGTTGTTCTGGTGAAAGAAGCCATTAGTGTGTCCATTGGGGTAAATTATGCCAGATGTGGGGGGCATGTGACAGTTATTTTTGATGGGGTTTGCACTAATATTGTCTGTGAAACCATTCCGGTGGCCTACATTATTGTCATGGTAGTAGGTGCTGTTCACTCCATTCAGATGGTAGCCATTGGAACAGTGATTATCCATTTCAACATTCTGATGGTTAAACCTCAGGGAAGAACAGCTCAACTTGTCATGGGCATAGACAAAGGTTTCCTTGTGAGCTTTGGCAATGAGTGTGATCGTCTTGTCCGTCTCCGGGCTGGGGCACTGCGGTGGGGAAGCGGGATGGATCTGGGGCAGAGGAGAAAGTGGTTGACTGCAGCCAATCTGTTGGGGACTTTGCTGGGGTTGAGGAGGCAGAGCCGGCGAGGTTGACATTGGTGGTGTACTGTGTGGGTGGAGCTGGACATCCGGCTGCAGCTGATTATTCACCATGTTATTCATAGCACTCTGCATTTCTGCAAGCATTCTCTGCTTCTCTCTCTTGGGAATGCGTCCAAAGCGGACAGCTGTGGAAAGAAGGAAAGTAATTAGAATAAAAGGGGTCTTGGAAAGCCAACGTTCCCCTCGGGAAGTGTCCCTAGTCAATGCAATACTCCTTACAAAAGTACCAGCATTGTAACAAGAGTAAAAATCCTGAAGTGTGCAGCTCAGATCCTCTGAATGTGTACTCAAACCTTTTTATTAATATAAACCAGTATGCCTGGTAACAGAAAGGCTTACAAATGGAATCATCTAGAATTTGGGAACTCAAAATAAAAAAATAAGGTGGCAGGTACACTTTTAATAGCATAGACCTGCAACCATGTTAAATATAATCAGACAAGAGTAACATGAGAATGTTTTCTTCTTCCAGGGATGTTTTTCCATGTACTTTGCCGTCCAGTTTTGGTAACCATTAGGGTAAACTGTTTCATCTCACTCTACATAAAAACATGAATTTTACATTTTTTCTCTGCCTTCACTATAAAGTACATGAGGTGAGTAACATTTAATTGTTTTTTGGTGGAGTATTACTTTAAGTTAGAAGGGAATGACTGGCCGAGTCATACGTGTCTGAATGTCCTGCTTTAAATCAGTTCTTAATGTTTTGGTGGAAGGAAAATTTACTGAAAGTTAAACCTTATGGTTCAGGGGTGTCAAACTCCAGGCCTGGAGGGCCGCAGCAGCTACAGGTTTTCATTCTAACCCTTTTCCTAATCAGTGACCAGTTCTCACTGCTAATTATCTTTTTTTCCCCCATCATTTTAATATCCCCTGTTAGAAGGATTCAGCCCTCTGAATTGATTCTTTTCTTCACTAAATGACAGCCAAACAAAAATGAGATGTGAAACGAGCTACCAGATGACCAGCTAAACTGGGGCTTCAAACACCAGCCAATTTCTTAATGAGAATCCGATTCTTGCTGTTAATTAAACTTGTTATTTAATTCCATGGCTTGTTACTGTTCTCATTCTGCCACAGCACACATTTTCAAAACTGTTTTCTAATTTTTCTAAGAACATTGTCAAAATGTTTTGGTGACCTGAGAGATCAACCTTACCAAGACCTTCACCTTTCTTTATTTTCAGATATTGTGTGATGGGCACAGGTTAGCTGCTCATGTGGTGGCTTGTTTTGTGTCTCATTATTGTTTGGCTGCTAATTAAGGGAAAAAACTACTAAGGGGTCTGAGTCAAGTTAATTATAAGAAGTAATCCGCAGCAAAAACTGGTCCCTAATTAAGAAGATTGTAAGAATGATAACCTGCAGCCACTGTGGCCCTCTAGGACTGGAGTTCAACAACCCTGATCTAGTCCAGGGAGCTCAAACTCCGGTCCTGGAGGGCCACAGTGGCTGCAGGTTTTCATTCTAACCCTTAAATTAGTGATCCATTTTTGCTGCTAATTAAATTCCTTTGAATTAAATTTAATGGACTTGTTTTTGAAGACTAAGTCCCCTTACACTAATTGTTTGTTTTTCTTTAACTAGCAGCCAAACAATAATGACATACAAAATGAGCCAAAACATGACCAGCACACGGTGTCCATCATACAGTATCTGAAAGTAAAGAAAGACGAAGGTCTCAGGAATGTTGATCTGCTCAGGTCCCCAAAACATTCTACCAGCGCTCTTAGAAAAGAGAAAAATCACCAATTTGAGAAATGTCTGCTATTGCACAGTGAGAGCAGCGACAAGCCGTGAAATTAAAGAACAAGTTTAATTAACAACAAGTCTCGGCACCTGATTAAGCAATTGGCTGGAGTCGGAGGCCCTGACTTAGTTGGACTTCTGTTGGCTCACTCACTTCACACTACATTTCTGTTTGGGTGCCATGGAAGGAAAGAAATGAAGAAATTCAGGGGAACAAATCTTACAAAACACATCAATTTAAAATGAAAGGAAAAGGAGTTAATTAGCAGCAAAAACTGGTCACTAATGAAGAAAAGGGTTAGACTTAAAACATGCAGCCCTCCAGGGCCGGAGTTTGAGACCACTGGTCTAGTCCTTCTAGTATACCTGTAACTTTTTGCAAACATTTTTTTTTTTTTAAATTTCCAGACTGATGCCATCACCACCACCACCTGCCAATGCCCTGCACCATTTCCATATCTGTCTGGGAGTCTGTGATTTAATGATGGCATCCTAAAGGGTACTCCTTTCCATCTTAAATTAACGATTTCTTACTTATTCAATTTGTTCTTCTGGGTAGGGAAGGAGAAATTTAAATACAGGGTGGTCCAGATCTAATTATGCAGATCCAGATCGTCTGGATGACTCATTTATGTGGGGACGATTCCAGTTTGGTGCAAAGACGACTCATTTCGTCAGTTCGCACACTTCTCGATGGTCTCGGATTTTTCAGGTGATTTTCTATGTAATAAACTTAAGTTATAGCGTAATGAAAATTGCATAATTAGATCTGGACCACCCTCTCTCTCTTTTATATATATATATATATATATATATATATATATATATATATATATATATAAAAAATATGAGAGAGAGATAGATATATAGATAGATATGAGAGAGAGAAGTGTGACTCTAAATCTGAAGTGATCACATTGAAGGGCAGCACACAGACAGCTCGGGATGCCATCATGATGCATATTCAGTATATTTGGGGGGGGGAATCGACTACTTGCTAAAATAACTTCATTCAAGCAATTATTTTGGAATACACAGTAGCTGGAATGCAGAAAATACAAGCACCAATTTGTGATCAGGAATGCAAAGCTATGGTTCCTACGTGACTGGCTTTTTCATTGCTGTCTCACTAAAGATGGAGGGAAGACATGTATACACAGTGGCCCTTTATTTGAGAGGAACTGGCACCGAAAACTCACCATCTCGTGACATGCCCACAGACAGGCACTTCTTAAAGCGGCACTGCTGGCACCTGTTGCGGTTGATCCTCATGATGGAGCAGTTCTCATTCTTTAGGCATTTCTTGTACTGGATATTCTGCTGAATACTGCGCCGGAAGAAGCCCTGAGGAAAAGAGATGGCCAAGTTCAAGCACTGGGTTTTATAAAAAAAAGAGAAGCTGACTTCTCTTTATAAATGGACACTCCTTTTGTCAAAATATCCATCAAGCACCTACTTCTAAGCTGGATAAAATTCCAGTCAAACATGGTTTTTAAGACATGGGCTCACCTTGCAGCCTTCACAGGCATGAACTCCATAATGGAAGCCTGATGCCACATCGCCACACACTTTACACAACAGCACCATGCCATGAAGCTCTGCAGAAAACAAAACAGAAGAAATTAAAATAAAATCTCATTCTACTTCATCCAGTCAAGTTAAAAGTAAATCCCTACTGACTTTCTGTGCATGCATTGCATGTTTTGTTTTTTTTTTTTGTTTTTTAATCTGAGAAGCACATTAATAATTTTGTAATTTGCATTGAGGTGATGTCGATCACCCCGTGCCAGTGTGAGTGGGCTAGGAGATGAATTTGTATGAGCTAAATAAATACAGGCTGATTGTTAAACTAGAAGGAGATCTGCAGACCAAATGATGGCAATTCACCACTTCGCTAAGCTTTAAAATCTCACTGTTCAGTTACTCGGACCACATGAAGTGCCATCATTATGGATTCTCCAAATCAGAATGCTGAATAACACTTACTGGTGATGTTGCTGCTTGCTTTGCTAGGAGAAGAACGGCTGTTTGACTCCTCTCTGCAAGAAGGCCTGTGTGGCGAGCCTCCTGAGCTGGTAGAGCCTGCGTCCTCTCCTGACCCTGACAAAGAGCCACTCCCATACTGCCGTGTGGAATCTTGGGAAAGGGAACCACTGGGCGAAGGAGGGAAGGATGAGCCAAAGGACGGCTGCGACAGAGACAAGGACAACGAGTGGAAGCTGCTGTTGGAGCTCTCGCTGTAAAGTGACACTGGGCTTGTGCGATTCGGGGAACCCCCTGCTGGCCCAATGTATGAAATGACACTTCCTGGAAGAAAGCAAGCAAAGAAAGAAGGGGAAAGAGTTAGAACATTAAGTCCACAAGGAGGAGAACTTCATATCAACAACCACCTTCCAAAGATGTGCTGGAGATACAGACGATCAATACATCCAAGAACGCTAGTAAGTAACAGCATTATGGGGATAAGATCACTTTTTTAGGCATTTTATTGTGGGTTGGTTCTGTTTGAACAATGGATGCTGCTCATGGACACCTAGTGGGGACTAACAGGAAGTGCAATCAAAATAACAAGTAGCTCTTCAAGAACGTAAGACGTTTGACAAACAAGAGAAAGCCATTCAGTCCATCAAACTCTTATATTTACTTTCTCGTATACGAAGTATAGGGAAAATATTGTAATCAACCAAAAATTCAACCTCGAGATTGTGATGAATCTCAGTGCTTTAGACCTCCCCGAGTCTGAAAATACCATTTTTGAAATTATGTCTGTTTGTCTCTGTGGGTGTCCGTAAACAGGATAACTTGAGTACACTTTCACTTGGGTCAACCACATTTTGCCTACAGGAATTTAGTACAAAACATCGATTTTTATCCACCTTTGAGCTACAGTATTTCCGCTAACCAGAAGTGGTACTTTTTTTATTCATGTGGCTGCAGAGTCTGATTTATTACTTTTACAATAATTGTCCATTATTTTATTTGTTGTTGATGGTTTTTTAATGCACATAATATAAAAATATAATCCTTGTCTTGCAGTTTACATCTCAAACATTCATCCCCATATCCGAGTATACAAGAAAGTCGAGGGGAGAACACTGCTGATTTTTAAAGAATTGCTAAGTTCCCCTAATATCTCATGGAGATTCTTCTTAAAACAGGTTCCTGTTTCAACTCCATGACTTGGTAGTTTGTTCCAGACCCACACAACTGAGGGTTTGAGTAAAGAAGTGATTTCTGGCTTCTATCCTAAACGCACTTCCCTTTAATCTCCATTGGTGTCCTTGAGTATGCCGTTCAATATTAAACTGGTACAACATTTTAAGTCATATGCTTGGAGTAGCACCCTTAATAACTTTGTTGTGATCCATCTTCTTAACCCGCTTATCCAGGGCAGGGGGATGGGGAAGGAGAGCTGGAGCCTATCCCTGCAATCATTGGGAGCAAAGTAGGAATAACCTGCGGACAACGACAGTCCATCAAACACACACCAGGCTACTAAATGAGCCAAAAAGTGTTCTCTTTTTAGTTACAAAATATTTGTATTCTTGGAATTACAAAGTGAGAGTCCAGGGTTGGTCTGTTCCTTGTGCTGGATTCCCACCCTGCACCACGCTGAACTGGAATAAGCAGGCAATACCGTGTTACTATTTAATGGAAAATGCCCGCAAGAATTGAACTATAAATAAATGTGTGATTGCTACTGAGTGCACTTCATCAAATTTAAAATCTTTCCCTGGGGCAGCACCTCTCATACTCAAGTTGTCCGAGCGTTACAGAACCATGGCACTTAATGTGCACGGCTGGAACACAGGCCTGTTACCTGAGGTTATTGAAAAATTGAGTTTGCTTTCAATGATTGGCCCAGAAAGACTGCAGCCCGTAAAATGGTTTTGCATAATATATGCACAAGTGGTGGGCTTTCTCTTTAAATACAGCCATTAAAGCACTTTAAACCTAGTATCAGGCATTCCGACTGAGCAGCTTGGACTCACGTTTTTCCAGCCCACCTTCCCAACCAGGACACCCATTTAAACATTTAGTTTGCTTTCAGCGATTGACCAGCTAGGTGTTCTTTAAAATCTAAATGCGTCATTAGTTTTTGAAAGAAAAAATTTGTTTTCCGCATTTAAAAATGATTTTAAAGAAAGTATATAGCTAATTATTAAGCAAAATAATTATATTTATAAAAACTGCATACGAAAATGTGATGGGGAAATGTCTAGACTTTTGCAGCCATCTACTGGAATACTTCACCACAACCCAATCAATTTTCTATCAAACACATGAACACAAATCACTTGGCACACAGAAATGACGTTTGCAACAACTTAGACAATAATACACTAATGCCTCATATCAGTCGTGCGACCTGTTTAATTACGTCAAAAATGTTTCTGGGTGGGAGTGAAGCATGTTAGAGTAGTGGAGGGGATAAATTATTGTCTGTTGGGTATATAGAACTAATACGTGCTTCGAAATCAGAAAGAGACAAAAAAACAAGAAAAAGATATCCTCATACTGATGGAGTGATGGACTGAGCATGCGAATGTTTTTTTTATTTACTTTTTAGTGCATTCAAGAATGGAAAACATTTCATTCTAAAATTTCATAACATCAACTTGGCACCCCCTGGATGCTGCACCTGGGGACAGAGGTCCTTCCTTGCCCCCGGGCTACGCCACTGCTCGGCACTGCCCTCATTCAAGCCCTTTAGCTGCCTCCCATGGACAAGTGGTGGGCTTTTTCTTTAAATATAGCCAACGATACTTAATAAGAACCTTCACAGCATCTAAAAAAAGACAACTTATCCACACCCTAATGTTAGAGGATTCTGTTAACAAAGAGGGCAGTGCTCGTCACTAAGCCATGTGGGAAGCATTTCAGCCGTAACTGACACCATAACTACTAACATGAAAGCAAAAAGAGAGGAGAGATGGAAGGAAAGTGCACTCCTGGCCTCCTAAAACCAAACACAGCATTACCGACAGATGTAAGGTGCTTCTTTTACGCACTCTTGATTCTGATCCCCATATAGAACACCTGTAAGCAGCAAACGCCCACAAGACTTGGTTCAGGAATGTTTTTATCTACTCTGTAACTGCACTCAGGTTGCATTGGGCTTTTGTTTTGGTGGAGCGTATGAAATACTGAGTCAGAGTCTTAACAGTCAAGCCTGTAATAAGCACATGCCGCCAGGTCACAAAGACTCATTTTCACAGCGATTGAGTTACAGGCCTCTTTACCCTCAACGACATTATTCTTTCAGCAAGATAGCAATGTGACGTGGCACTTTTGAATTTCACTAAGTGTTACTTCCTTTCTGTTTTAAAAACACTGCCGAGTTGGGTAGTATTATATGGCACAACTGCTTTGCATTCCATTAAATAATACCGAATGAACATTTTGCAGCCTTGAGAAAAAGAAAAGCTTTTAAACCTATTATAGCCCCAGCAATAATAGTGGCATTAAGAAAATATGAGTTCATCTTCTACATTCGGGTCTTCAGTTTTCTCTTGCGGTCACTATCAAGGGCAGCACAGTGGATTGTGTGTCCAACCGGTAATGTTGTCTGTGTGGACTTTGCGTGTCAATCAAAATAACAAGTAGCTCTTCAAGCATGTAGTTAGAACGCAAGACATTTGACAAACAAGAGAAGGCCACTCAGTCCATCAAACTCTTATTTTTTTACTTGATCGTATAGGGAAAATATTGTAATCGTCCAAAAAAATTCGACCTCGAGAATTTTGCTGAATGTCAGCGTTTTAGACCTCCTTGAGTCTGATTAACTTTCTTGTAGGGAAAGTATTGTAAATCAACCAAAATCCAATTTCAAGATTTTGATGAATCTTGATGTTTTAGACTTCCCTGAGTCTGAAAATACCATTTTTGGAATTATGTGCGTGTATGTTGCATACAAGTATTAGATAGATAGATAGATAGATAGATTAGTAACCAGTTACTGCTGCTATTCGAACAGACTGCTTTGGGTTACTCTTAATTGACTTACTTGTTCAGACTCAGAACTCTTATTTGATTCTTTCATTATCATTATTAACAAGGGCCTAAACAAAAATGACATACAAAGTGAGCCAACATATGACCAGGGGACCTCAACATCCAACCAGTTTCTTATTTTGAAGCCATTTCTTGTTGGTAGTGAAACCAGTTATTTAATTCCACTGCTTGTTTGTGGCCACACCAGTAGTTTTCAAATCTGACTCTCTATACCCCCAATCAAAATGTTTGGTGGACCATCAATATTTATCGGACTTTCTAACCTGATGGGCACACAGGTGTCATTTGGATCAGTTTATCACTTGTGTTGGCTCACTTTGAATAGCTTTGATGATTAAGGATCTCTAAGTCCATTAAGTTTTTAAAAAAGTATTTTTCGTTCTCAGTAGTAATTGACTGGTAATTAAAATGGTTAGAACGAAAATCTGCAGCCATAACTTGTAGACCCTGAGCTTCAAACGCGAGCACAACTTATTTATTTATTTATTTATTTTTAAAGAGTTGTACAGTGTTTATTATTTGTTTTTGTGTATAATACAGTATACATTTTGGTAAGAAACAAGTACTAGATTATTAAAATGGTAATCCATATTTATTATTACACCTCAAGAATTAAGAATATCTAGCTGGTACAGTTAAGAAAAAAACCTGTATAAATATAGTGCAAAAATAGTGAAATTAATGACTGAAAATGATTAAAACATATAAAGTGCATTTGTATTTACATTTAAGCAGCATTTAATTGCTAATATCAATTAATTGATTGTGTGAGAATATATATTAGTAGTTGGAGATCCATGAAGGGAGAGAATGAATTATGTATCATAGAGTAGTTTTTATTCCTGAGCTTTCAGCTCCTGCTAGGAGCTGTCATCAGAAGATAATGATTAGATTTACAAGAATCAAGGGCAATATATAGCAAAATAAGGTGATGGGGATGGGGGGGTTAGGGGGCGGTAGGTGAGTGTGTGCGGTGTGGGGGTAATGAGGTGGGGTTAGGAAGGTTTTGGTTGTAAAGTTTTATTTATTATGAGGATGTTCTTCTTCTTAAGTTTGTATATGCTGGGTTTATGTCCAAATATCTGTTAAGGGGATTTTTGTTTGATAGACAAGATTCAGCCAGTTCTCTGGCACTTTTAGTAGTGGCCTTAATCTTACTTGTGCATTGTCCCAGTTAAATGTATGTTTAGTTGAATTTGTGTGCATATAAATCAGTGATCGTGAGTCCTTCCTTCTGATGGCATGTTGATGCTTCTGCATACGTGTTGTGATTCTTTTTGACGTTTGTCCTATGTATACCGCTGGGTAAGAACTGCATGGAATGCTATAATCTGCGTTTCGTGTCTCTGCTGCAAACGCGAGCACAACTTAAATGAGCGGCCGACACAGGATGCATGTTTGACGAAACCCAATTTCGATTAAAGTACTTTATTTATTGTTTATACACACTGTTTAAGAAATGCAAAAAAAAACTGTAAACTGCACATTTAATACATTAACGTTTTAAATAAGCCTCCAAATATCGCTCTGGTACTAACAAATTTAAACTCCTTAAACATCGTCAGCTCGTTACCGATACAGTCCGGAGCTCTGCACACTGCGCAATGTCACCAGTCTGCGTCAAGGGGCGGGGCTACGATTTAACACCGTTACGCACGTGCCCAGGGAAATGGAAGCGGTGGCGGTGCTGCTGTTCGATTCGTGGAATGGATTTAAACACCCGACGGTGGGGTTATTAATATGGGGATGGCGACTAATCTGCAGCTTAATATGTCGTTCTCATAGGTACAGAGTAAGAAGGGCATGTGCAAAAACGTGAATGTATTGACGTACGCTGTTGAGGAGATGCATGCGGAGCACTATTTCAGATTTAAATTAACACGACGACGATTAGATAAATCATCCTTGGAACAAAGGGTCACAGGATCAGTGTGTCAGGTAGCTGCTCATCTTCGACACGTGCGAGCGCACCACTGAAAGGTGTCCGTGCCATTCTGTCGCATGGTAGCCGCTGGTCCAGCAATTTGCTTTATTAATCAAACAATGTTAAAAAGATGTGTGACGAATCTGACAGTATTATTACCTACAGCTTACGGAACCTTAATTTAACCAATAACCTCCAATTACAGGCAGTTAATTATTTTAGATGGAATCCCTCTCGGAAACCCTTTCTGCAGATTCATGTCTTACTCCTGGCCAAAATACAAAAATGAAATAATAAAAAAAAAAAGTTTTTATAAAATGCATATATATTGATAAATAGAAACGTGATATACTAATGTTTTTATTGAGCATCTGTAAAAGCTACATTTCTCTCTGGGGACAAGTAAAGTGCTGTCTATGGCTTTTTTTTTGATAAGCAGTGAAGATATTAACCATGCACACTTAAAAATAAAAAGATGCCAGTGTAGTTCTTTAGGGTGATGTCATAAGGGAACAATTTTGGGTTCACAAAAGAACCATCCATATGAAGGTTCAAAAAAAGAAGCGTTTGGTATTTAGATCCATTATCCATGAAGAGATGATAATGGGTTTGTTACACGGGCTCCTGGATCCCGCTGCATGTAATAACTCGGGCTAAATTCAGGTTTTCTTGATCCCTCCTTACCCTTGTGAGGTAACCTACTATACATTAAAGATTTGTTTTTTCCACATATTTGGAGCCTCTTCAAAGAACCTTTCCCAGAATGAACTCGTTCGTTGTTAAACAATGATGCTGTGAGGAACCAGACATCCCAGTTAAGTGTCATTACAGAAACATTAAGAGTGCAGCACAAAGTAGACTAAAATACCACACGTACAAACACTTCGATTCGATATTTTTTCAAACCCGCTTTATTCTTTAAAGGTTTCCCGTGCAGCTGGACCCTGGTAGTTTAGGGGCTCGTGGTTGAGAGGGCAAGCCACTCCACGGTGAAGTCCATTCTCTCGCAGAAGTCTAACGGTAACAGGAAATCGGAGTCCCTGGTGAATAAGTGGGTAACGGTTTTAATTTAGCAAATTCTGAATGTGTGTTGTATTTTAAAATTACAATCCGTGCTGTGCTCAGCGGTCCTACAGAGAAAAGCAAGAATGAATTAAAACTACTGCTAATGCCGGTCGATGGTGTATGTATGTAACACGCAACATTACAATTTAATTTTGACATTCTGTGAACAAAGAAAACCGAAGTGGAGTCGAAATTTAATTTTTTTACCAATAAACAGCCTTGAAGACACACACACCCCTTCCCCTCCTTCTCTCCCGATTGCTCCGTAGGCAATGGCACGTATATTTAATGTTTAACATTTTCAAACCCGCTGATACGAATAAAAAAAAAGCCCCGTAATAAAAAAAAAATCATTCAACAAGTCTCTGGTTTCTAAGAAGCGACTTACCCGTGACTGACTTGTTATTCAGCTTGAAGGGCCAACAGAGACAAAGGTCAAAAAAACAGCCCTGAATCCGAGAGCCCTTGCTGTGTATTCCAACGTGAATGTGCTGCAGTCACGCCTCGGCTCCACGTGTTTCCTGAAAAGTAAGGCACTTCAACGGGACCGCGGACGCCCCGCCCCGCTCCTCCCCTTCGGAGGCTTAGAACACGTTGCTCTGCCGGCGCAGCGCGGCACGGCACGCTCCTATTTTGCATTACAAATGCGACTAAAGGAGGGCTCATCCTCTGACCCACTTCTTATCCACGAGCTAACTGCCTTTCTTTCGTTTTTAACACCTCTCACGTGTACTCTGAGCGCAGTGCAGCTGTCTTGTTTACAACAGGGTGGTAGATGGGAGTGAGACATTGAACCCGAAACCGCAGCGTTGCAAGTTAAATCTTCACATGCTCGCGCTCCAACTGCAAAAAATATATACAACTGTAATGATCACTCATCATGTACATCGTCTTTAATGAAATCATCGGGCGAAAAAATAAATACATATACTTTCAATTAACATAGGGAGCTGCGCCGGGATACTTGGAGCATTTCTATATAAAGGCTGTTCGCCGATATAGCTGGCCTGATTAAAATAACATACGAGCTTCACATCAGCCATTTGGATGCACTGTAATGACAGTAAGTTACCCATCAATTCAATTAACTCTGTTCCCGTACAGCTTATCATTCTTATTTGGCGGACACCTTTATTCATGGCGACCTGCAGCATCAATTACTTACATCTTTTTTTTCCAATTGGAACACAGGCAGGCTCGTGGTCACATAAGTGTCGGGATCTGAACTAACAACCTCAGGGTTTGAAGTCCAAAACCTTACCCACTACGCTTATGCTTAGAAGTAGCAGTCTTGGAAAGGATGCCCCCCACCCCCCGGCCACATTGCTTAAATGCACTTTTTCCACTCTGTTATGCCAGTAAGTCGTTTTCGTTTATATGGCCGCTTCGGTAGTATATCGGCCATATTGATCACACAGCAACTTGCGTGAAAACAGCCTTTTCGTTTCTGTAAAACTGTTCTCCATTTACACGTTTTCTCTCTAACCAGTTTTCACGAGTGGCCCAATCTTATCACGCCCATTGTGTTACGTCATTGCGGGCGGCGTCCACTGAACGAGACCCCAGGATTGACGTATGATTATGTAATGAGGCGGACTGTCCAATCAGCGAGGAGCAGGGTTATAAATGAAAACAAAACGCACATGGCTAGACTGCGAGGTGCATGTGAGTCCCTACAGAACACGGGGTGTGAGAGATCAGAAGGGATCCGGATTAAAGCACACCTGACTTTTAGAGAGTGACCTATATATTGCATTTCCTGGGCGCCCTGCATGGAAAGCGAATCTCGGTGCTTTATACGCAGTATTGGATCGTAACATAATCCGGAATCCACACAGTCAAATCTGTAACCTGAGTGACCGATTTGTACTTGCATCTGAATAAACTTTTTGCTCTAATTTGGACTCATGTTACTTGTAAAACTTTAACCGGAGTTGCATGTCCCCTTTTCTTGTTTTTTTTCCCCACACACACACATTTTCAGTTTAGCTACGGACACTATTTGTGGTTGCGTGCCTATGGACTGGTTTTCACTTTAGGATCCATTTCTGTCTGTACTTTGCTGCCTGGACTCTTTACTGTAAAAAGTGGATAGACTTAACCATTTTTCTTTGTTTATACACATTTATTCAGTTCAAATGTATGAATATAACCAGATTAGATAGATACTTTATTAATCCCAAGGGGAAATTCACAAATAAAAACGTACAATTAATACAAGCTGCCTTGTTCGTATATGCAGCAGTGTTACACTCAGAAAGCCCATCCTACCACTGCACATGATAAAACTACACGAAACCGAGTGACAGCTCTCTCTGTCGTTCGTGCATGTACCTCAAATTAGCGGCAGTAAAAGTCGCAATGGCGCGATTGTTAATTATAAAGCTTGCAAACGAATATGTAAACGACTCATTCCTATTTTCTACAGGGCGCACCCTACTGACCCACTCTTCCCTGCTGTAACACTTTCAAGAAAGTTTTCAAAGGTCAGCTCCCCATGAATAAACGGGTCTGATACTCAAGAATCCGAACCAGCACTACCAACACGAACCACACATCTTTAAAAGGAGAAAAAAACCACTTACCCGTGCTGTTGTTGTTAGCATCCATCGTTGTCATCTTCTTGAAATCGAGCAAAGTCATACAGTGTAAGCAGAGCGTGACACGCCGCTTTATCTGACACTGCGGCAGCGTTTTTTTTAATTTCCTACACTGGTGAAATTTTGCGACTGCGTTTTTTAAGAATCAACCCACCACGACCTGCATGTCTGATGCTCAGTTAATGTTTCAAAAAAAACGGACGCACTCGCCTATCGCACTTATTTCAACACTTGTGCTGCAAGGCGTGCAGGTTGCCAGACACTGGCATCATATTCGACGGTTCGGGAAAGGCTTGCGTTCGGCTGCTGCTGTACTTTCGGTGTGAAGCGCATCTCCCTCTCCTGCCAGGTTTTGATTACCGTTCGCATCTGTAGGAATGAGTCCACCGCGCCTGCGCAGCTCTGCGATAGCAATCCGCACGCGGCTGCGAAACGGGACCATGTGACCCCGGGGAGTGCCTCGTGCCCCAGTGACACACTTTTCAGAACATGTCTCATTCTCGTATTTTTTTCTCATTCCAGCGCACGTGGAGAAGTAGGTTGTGCAAAGGAGAACGGGAGTTGCAGTTTGTTACTAAGACAGGGGCGGGAAGAAAATAAAGAAGATGCCGTAAAAGCAGATCCTACCCTGCTTCTAAAAGATCTACATTAATTACACACACACACACACACATACACATATATATATATATATATATATATATAATATATATATATATATATATATATATATATATGCATGCGAGGGACGTTCAAAAAGTTTCCGCACTTTTTAAAAATTCTTTCCTCTTGCATTCGATCTCCGTAGGGGAATGCAAAACTGCGTAACCCCTGGCAAGCCCCAATTAGGGCGAAACACGTGTCGTGTACTCTTTGTATTATTTGGCAGGTACTGCATCACATATCAATAAGCTGCTTCTCGCAGCTGAGAGGATGTTTGCCGACTGGCAGACCGACCACAAGTGTTACCTGGTAGTTAGCCACCTAATAATCAGATTGCGATTCAGACTTAAAAAAATTATATATATGGTATGTAACTAGAAAACTGAAAGGTTACTGGACATAAATCCAGAGTCATCAGTGCTGATGAAATCGGCAGGTCGGTTATTCAAAGTCAAACGCTTTTAGACTAAGGCGAGATTCCATATTTTGTACCTGCACACTTGTCATGGGCATAATGTTATTGTTTACTATAGAATCACAAATTCATCCTCAATCTGTTAGTTATAATGTTAATCTGTTCAGTTCCTGTCATCTCCCAGCTTTAAAATGGTAGAGAAAGTAGAAAATAAATTGTGCAGTTGTAGAGGACTTTCAAATGTGGCACTGCACTAAAAAATGTAGATGTACTGAAATGAAAAGGCATTTTTTTACTCCTTCTTGTAATAGAAAAAATGTGTTTGCAGTGCATGAATTTTAAATGTTCAGTTCTTCATCCTAACTTAACTAAAACCCAAAAGCTAACCTTTATTAATTACACATGATGAATTAACTTAATTCATTTAGTATTTTTTTTTTTTTAATCACTTTTCTTACCCACACTGAGAACAAGGAGTGAGGAGTGTTGGGGACCCAAAATAACTACATGGCTTTGCCTTTGCTGTATACATATAACAATATTTGTGCTGTACCTATAAATTGCTTCGATATAACACCAGTGTTCACCAAGGTGCTCTGTAAAATAAAATGGTGTATATTACGTCGTATGGAGATTTGGCCTGATGGATGCTGGTATGCAAGACACAACGTTTGTGCCTTACATCAACTGACAGTGAGATGCCGGACTATTTCAAAATGAAATAAATACACAAATGTATTTTGAAATGTGACATCCATCCATCCATTATCCAACCCGCTGCATCCTAACAAAGGGTCACGGGGGTCTGCTGGAGCCAATCCCAGGCAGCACAGGGCGCAAAGCAGGAACAAACCCTGGGCAGGGCACCAGCCAACCACAGGGCACACAACACACCAAGCACACACTAGGGACAATTTAGGATCGCCAATGCACCTAACCTGCATGTCTGTGGACTGTGGGAGGAAACCCACGCAGACACGGGGAGAACATGCAAACTCCAGGAAGTGAACCCGGGTCTCCTTACTGCGAGGCAGCAGCGCTACACCCACTACGTGACCGTGCCGCCCGAAATGTGACAATAAATCAATACAAAGTCAATGATATGTCAGCATGAATAATTAAGTGTCAAGAAATGTTTTTGTTGCTTATTTCTTTATGAATGTACAGTATTTAATTATTTCCTCATTTATCTGTTTCAGTGACTCTGTGTGAAATCTGAAATAGGCCTTGGAATGCAAATGTCAATTCAATGTCATTTTCATCAGTTAAAGTTGAGTGGGCGGGCTCTAGCATGTACTGTGTTTTGATTGGTGGATCGTCTGTAGCGAGTGCATTGTCCATCAAGTCCTCCCATTAGAACCTGGTTTAAATCGAGACAAGAGCTTTATGACCAGACTGTTCACATCTGTCTGACTGACCCTGACAACCTGACTACAGATCCACATTGGGTGGAAAGACTTTGTTAGACAATTATCTTATCAAAAGATCTTGACTATACATTGTTCTTCTCTTTTGTTAAACGAATCTTAGCCTGTGGAGGTCTATTCATTTTTTACATTTAAGTTGACCCACTAGAAGGTTTTCCAGTGCTCTCTGTCCTGTACCTATATAAACACCGGGAATTCCAGTTTCTGTTTTTACATCTTGCCTGAACTGAAAAGCTTGCATATTGTAATCGTTTTAGTTAGCCAAGAAAAGGTAGTAAGTAGAGTGTTGTACTGTGTTAGCCATAGATTGATACAGGAGAAAGTAGGGTGAAATGACACCTTTTATTGGCTAACTAAATAGATTACAAATGCAAGCTTTCGAGGCAGCTAAGGCCCCTTCATCAGGCAACAAAGTGTAACAAAGAAACTGAAAAATACTCTCGCTTATATTGGGACAGGAAAGTGATTTTTTCTTTCATCTTAATAACCTTTTTGTTCAAATGTTAGCAAAATGAATATACCTGTGATGAATTAACCCTGAAAGAAGAGAACAATGAACTAATAAAATGTAGAGATAAGATAACCAGCACTAGAGGAAGTCCTGTATGGTTATTTTGAAGTGCATTGTCTGTAAGATAGGCCTCTGATGTAGTCAGCTGGTCAATCAGTCTGTTAGCCTACATATTTGCTCATAAAACTCTTGTCTATATTAATATATTAAGACCAATAAGTCATTTTGCTTGGCTTTTCTCTACACTCATAATGGCTAACATGGTACAACACCCTAGTGTATGTATGTGTGTGTATATACAGTGCATCCAGAAAGTATTCACAGTGCATCACTTTTTCCACATTTTGTTATCTTACAGCCTTATTCCAAAATGGATTAAATTCATTTTTTTCCTCAGAATTCTACACACAACACCCCATAATGACAACATGAAAAAAGTTTACTTGAGATTTTTGCAAATTTATTAAAAATAAAAAAACTGAGAAAGCACATGTACATAAGTATTCACAGCCTTTGCCATGGAGCTCCAAATTGAGCTCAGGTGCATCCTGTTTCCCCTGATCATCCTTGAGATGTTTCTGCAGCTTCATTGGAGTCCACCTGTGGTAAATTCAGTTGATTGGACGTGATTTGGAAAGGCACACACCTGTCTATAGAAGGTCCCACAGTTGACAGTTCATGTCAGAGCACAAACCAAGCATGAAGTCAAAGGAATTGTCTGTAGACCTCCAAGACAGGATTGTCTCGAGGCACAAATCTGGGGAAGGTTACAGAAAAATTTCTGCTGCTTTGAAGGTCCCAACGAGCACAGTGGCCTCCATCGTCCGTAAGTGGAAGAAGTTCGAAACCACCAGGACTCTTCCTAGAGCTGGCCGGCCATCTAAACTGAGCGATCGGGGAGAAGGGCCTTAGTCAGGAAGGTGACCAAGAACCCGATGGTCACTCTGTCAGAGCTCCAGAGGTCCTCTGTAGAGACAGGAGAACCTTCCAGAAGGACAACCATCTCTGCAGCACTCCACCAATCAGGCCTGTATGGTAGAGTGGCCAGACGGAAGCCACTCCTTAGTAAAAGGCACATGGCAGCCCACCTGGAGTTTGCTAAAAGGCACCTGAAGGACTCTCAGACTATGAGAAACAAAATTCTCTGGTCTGATGAAACAAAGATTGAACTCTTTGGTGTGAATGCCAGCTGTCACATTTGGAGGAAACCAGGCACCGCTCATCACCAGGCCAATACCATCCCTACAGTGAAGCATGGTGGTGGCAGCATCATGCTGTGGGGATGTTTTTCAGCGGCAGGAACTGGGAGACCAGTCAGGATAAAGGGAAAGATGACTGCAGCAATGTACAGAGACATCCTGGATGAAAACCTGCTCCAGAGCGCTCTTGACCTCAGACTGGGGCGACGGTTCATCTTTCAGCAGGACAACAACCCTAAGCACACAGCCAAGATATCAAAGGAGTGGCTTCAGGACAACTCTGTGAATGTCCTTCAGTGGCCCAGCCAGAGCCCAAACTTGAATCTGATTGAACGTCTCTGGAGAGATCTTAAAATGGCTGTGCACCGACGCTTCCCATCCAACCTGATGGAGCTTGAGAGGTGCTGCAAAGAGGAATGGGCGAAACTGGCCAAGGATAGGTGTGCCAAGCTTGTGGCATCATATTCAAAAAGACTTGAGGCTGGAATTGCTGCCAAAGGTGCATCGACAAAATATTGAGCAAAGGCTGTGAATGCTTATGTACATGGGATTTCTCAGTTTTTTTATTTTTAATAAAGTTGCAAAAACCTCAAGTAAACGTTTTTCATGTTGTCATTATGGGGTGTTGTGTATAGAATTCTGAGGAAAAAAATTAATTTAATCCATTTTGGAATAAGGCTGTAACACAACAAAATGTGGAAAAAGTGATGCGCTGTGAATACTTTCCGGATGCACTGTATATATGTGTGTGTGTGTGTGTGTGTGTGTGTATATATATATGTATATGTATATGTATATGTATGTGTATATATATATATATATATTTCTCCATCCATCCATTATCCAACCCGCTATATTCTAAGAAAGGGTCACGGGGTCTGCTGGAGCCAATCCTAGTCAACACAGGCCGCAAGGCAGGAATAATATATATATATAATTCTAAACTGTGCCCCTGCTTCTTTTACATAAATGTCATATCAAAACATGTTTGTGTTGAAAAATAAAAAGCAGTCCTTGGAGTCTCTCGTCCATGTGATGTTTCACGTGTTCACTGTTATCGCTAAAAGAAAGTTCAATGCGGTTGTTTTGTTTACTTTTACTTTCAGCCGGCCAATAGAGATGAAGATAACAAGAAATGACATGTTGATATTGTGAACGGCCTATAATAAAATAAAAAACAAATTCCATATGCCAGTTGGCAGCTGCGTCAGACACGTGTGTCCTGAATAAGATAACGCTGATGTTTTTTTTTTTTAAGTGTCTAATGTTTAATCCACGAAAACAACATAAAGCTATAAAGTTCCCCCTTTTAGATTTCCAAGAATCCTGGCTGGAGCTCCACACCTTTCGGCGAATTCCTGCTCCGATCACGTGTAACCACACAGTGCCTTTTTCACCTCAAGCCGGAGATGCTTTGACCTGCTGGAGCCGCCGGCGTGTCTGCCTCATCTGAAAGCGGTTAGCGGCGGGCAGCGCGGCTTTTCTCTCACGTTCACTGCGCTGAGCCCTTGGCACGTGCGGCCAGCCCTCTGAACACCTACCGCCGCCTTACCATGGGCGCCAGCGGCAGCTAAAAAATGCGTCTTTGATCCCTTCTCTTGGCGTCTTCCTTGGATTTGAATTCGCCGCATTAGAACTGCAGCAATTAGTGGGAATTAATCTGAAAAGCGCGTTTTAATGCGCGTGCTGTCACTCAGCTGAAGTTTGTCTTCAAAAGAATGTCAAGTGTGCGGGGGGCATCCACACATCATATATCAGTTGATGGTGAAGTTAATATGAATCTAATAGAAAATCTGATCTTTTCTTAAATAAATCAGCATGAGTTATGGCACTTTTAATAAGTAAGCCACAATAAAAAAGTAAAAACAGCATTTTTTTCACATTAAAATACTATTTTGAAAAATGTATCAGGTGATTACAACAGGCGAAGTCCTATTCAGTCATAAGACAGCAAAATTACTGGTCCGCGTTGCATTGTGGGACATTTTCAGTTCGTGCATTGATTTAGCGTGTTTTTTCTTTTGTTAATTTTGTAATAATAATTCTTTGCATTTATATAGCGCTTTTCTCACTACTCAAAGCGCTCAGCAATTGCAGGTTAAGGGCCTTGCTCACGGGCCCAACAGAGCAGAGTCCCTTTTGGCATTTACGGGATTCGAACCGGCAGCCTTCTGATTGACAGAGTAGATCCCTAGCCTCAGAGCCACCATATTACAAAAACAACTTTTCTTTTTCCAGCTGACATCATGAACTACTAAACATTGAATTTTTATTAATAGTAATAACGATTAGATTAGATCAGGGGTTGTCAGACTCCTTGGGACCCCGATGGCTGCAGGGTTTTGTTCCATCCAGCTTCTGTTTTTAATTGGACTGCTGGGCTAATTAAGTCAATTGTTACTTCCCAAAACTAAGTTGGGTGTGTATATATATATATATATATATATATATATGTATTCAAAAAATTAAGGGAACACTTTTTAATTTACTTCTGGGCTGTTGATCTGCACAGTTGAGTAGCAGAGGGGCTTGTTCATCAGTTTCAGCTGCTTTGGCGCTAGAGGGGCAACAATGAGATGACCCCTAAAACAGGAATGAATGGTTTAACAGGTGGAGGGAGGCCACTGACATTTGACATTCTCACAAAACACAGAATCTGGGAAAAAACATTTCACTTAATTAGCCCAGGAGTTCAATTAAAAACAAAAGCAGGTTGGAACAAAAACCTGCTGCCACAGGGGGTTCCCCAGGAACTGAGTTTGAGAACACATTTATGGTTCCCCAAAGTACCATCCACATGAAAGTCACAGGAGGTGCTTGTATTTATTTAGATCGGTAACAAGTTCTAGAAATAACCACAGACAGATGACCACAGATTTGTGAAATACCAACGGGCTCCTGAATTTAAAAGACTGTTAGTGTCATGCTAGGAGGGACGTTCTTAGGCATACGCGAACTACGCATCCACGTAGGGCCTCAGCCCAGCCCCAACTTATAATCTTTTTGATTTTTTTTTTGTTGTCAGGCTGTGGGACTGGGGCTCCTGTCATGCCCCTGGCACTGCAGGCATCTGTGCCAGTCCCTCACGTCGTGTGACACGATACCCTCCTCATCCTAAATTTTATCATTCTTTTCCGGACATTTTATTAGAACACCTTCCTGAGCTGACCCCCTACCTGGGGCCTGTACATCGGGTGCCTGCACATTTCTGAACCACGTAGTTCCCCCAAACTGCTAAGAACGGCCCTGATCCGAGGTAGGCTGCTAGACATTCAAGATTTCTGCTTTGTCCACATGCAAAAAAAAAAAAACAAAAAAACCTTTCCTAGAATAAAATGGTTCTTTATGAAGCAATGTTTCAACGAGGAACCACACAACCCAGTAAAGAACCATTTTAGAACCAGTATTGTTAAGAGTGTACGTGAATTTGCCATGTGATGCACTGGCGTATTGTCCAAGCCTGGTCTGTAACTCCCACCTAATGCAAGCTGGCATGGCTTTTAAATTTCAGTAACCCTGTATTAGGTAAAGGAGAAGGAGGAAGACAAGGAGGACTTTGGGAGCCTGCACTGATACAGCACATTGCTGCACCCACCTCAGGATCCCAAATTAGGACGCGAGTGACACCTCAGCACCTCACTAGCTCGAATGGATTAGGCAAAACAGGTTCTAAAAACCAACTGGCGTCGCAGTAATCGCAGGGAACTCGTTAAATGCTGGAATTGCTGACTTGTCAAGACGTCCTTAAACAAACTGCACCACCACACATCTTACATTCGACACAATACATGACTTTATTTAAAAAAAGAAAAGGTTCTAAACAAATCAACTCCCACCCCTGAGAAAGAGAGCTAGGCCAGCAAAGTAAAACTTTACGCTAGTAAAGAAAAGTGAATAGATAAATTAATAAATGGAGTAAAAGAGGGGAGAGAATCTGATTCCTCAATTTAAGTGCTATATTCTAAAATGTTCTTGATTAGATCCTGCCAGGTTTTGAAAACGTTTTGTACAGATCCTCAAAGTGCGAATTTGCTTTTTTTCCGGCATGCATGACTTTATTATCCAAGTGCTTAGCAAGCACACACCTGACAGGACTATTTGCACATTTCGGTCACCTTGATGAATGTCTCCTTGTAACAAATTACGTTGCACGGCGGCTCAGTGTTTAACAAGCCCCTGCTATGTGGATTCAAATCTTGTTGAGCCTTCATATGCGTCCCTTATTTTTGTGATCCTAAGAATATACTGAATGTTTTGAATCACTTTTTAGTTTAGTTTTTTTTGTTGATGTTGTTGTTGTCTGGAACAAAGAACAACTTCAGAAATTTGACCAACGACAGGAGTCCATCAAGTCCATCAAGTACTTTTATTTGGCTAATAGCTAAGCTGTCCCAATATCTCATCCAGATTTTTCTTAAAGGTTGTCAAGGTTTCTGCCTCAACTCCATGTCACGGTAGTTTGCCCCAGTGTCCCACATCTCTTTGCGTACAGAAGTGCTTCATAGTTTCTTAAATTCATTTCCCCTTAACGTCCACTGATGTTCTCGAGTACGGGATTCACCCTTAAGCTGAAAGGAATAGTGACGGATCAACTTTATCAAGGCCTGTGAGCCTCCTGACTCAACGGTATGAGGACAACCCCACAGATGAAACACCGTTCGACTTGTCTTGATGTCTAATTATGCAAGGAGTTGAGCTTTTAAGAGTTCTCCCTATTTGTGGCTCTGTAGACCCCAATTTTTTAGGCCATCTTTGGACCATATTTTGCACAGGAAATGACACCCCTTATGATAAACAGGTAAACCAATAGTTGCGTTCAGCAAAAATGGTCAGAAGGACTTGAAGATGTGCAGACCACATCGTCCGACCCCCGAATGGGATACGAGGGGTCACAGTTAACCCCTTTTCACAAAAACTTTGAAAAAATAGGGGCTGGTAATGCAGGCAGGTGAAATGTCACTTAATGCTATTTTGAGGTTTCTGATCAAAAATATATCTTTATTGGGGGTCCTAGCCCTCTAAGAGCCACTGCCACCAGATGAAAAATGACAGATTTCAAACATAAGCAGTGATTTTGAATATGATGTTATTTTTGATTTTTGATCTAATTGTCTAGTCCTCTATGACCCTCTATCAGAGGGTGAAAAATTACAACTTTCTATGACAATCGAGATTATTTAGACCAGTGGTCTCAAACTCCTTAATGCATTCAAGTCTTCATTCATAGCCCCCCTCTCGTGATGGCTACACACTCACTCTTTTATTGCTAAACAGATTTGAACCAGCCGCCCTCTGAAGAGCTCCTTCATACTTCACTTCTCTTTTCAGAGTGTCCTCTGGTGGTGGCCACCTGCATTGCCCTCAACAGGAAGTTCCATGTTCACACCTTTATCACTAAACAGGTGGTGAAAACCATTTTATCTCTTCTCCAGCTACCTCCCAATTCGCCATTTTCTCTAATATATTTAGTTTCCAGCCTCTAGAGGTCATTACTTCTTTACCTCCAAACCAGTCCCCTGAGTGGGTACTTCATCCTAATTTTAAGATGCCAGTCAGACATCTTTCTAGAGAAGGTCATTTGTAAATTCCTTCCACATCAACAAAGATTTTCACATGTTGAGTTTTCCAACAGCCACACCCTCGCTCCTTCACCTGTTAAGATGTCCTCCAAATGTTTAGTTCTCTACCCACCAGTCACTGCAAAGGTAAGAGCTTCTTGTGGTAGCCACTCACACATTTGGCCGTTTACATGAAACGGACCCTCTAGATGTTTAGTTCTCTAAAACCCACACTCTGTAGAGACTCTATGTCAGGTGTCTTCAGTTATTGTCTTTGAGGGCTGCAGTGGCGCAGGTTTTCATTCCAAAAAGGCCTAGCAAGTACAGAAACTTGGCATTTAACATTATCTAGCCTGTTAGTGCTCTCATTCTTCCAGGACAAATCTTTATCACGTTGCAGATTTTTTACTTCCTGAGAGCATCTCTGTGGTCACTGCAGCCCTCCATGACATAACTGAGGAGTCCTGCTCAGTTTACTCCTGGCAGTGTCCCTCAAATGCTGTTCCCCAGGAGGCCATGCAACCATTCATTCCCCTGTGCAGCATCCCTTCCAGAGTTGATGTAGAACAGGGGTCTCAAACTCCAGTGCTGGAGGGCTGCAGTGGCTGCAGGTTTTCATTCTAACCCTTTTCTTAATTGGTGACCAGTTTTGGCTGCTAATTAACACCTTTTTCTTTCATTTTAATGGACTTGTTTTTTTACAATTTGTTCCCCTGAATTTCTTCATCGTTCCTCTGAATTGCTTCATTTCTTTCCTTAAATGGCACCCAAACAGAAATGAAATGTGAAGTGAGGGAGCCAACAGAAGACCAACTAAGTCAGGGCCTCAAACTCCAAACAATTTCACTCCAAGCAGTTGCTTAATCAGGCGCCGAGTCTTGTTAATTAAACCCGTTTTTTCATTCCATGGCTTGTCGCTGCTCTCATTGTGCAATGGCATACAATTCCAGAATTGTTGATTTTCTCTTCTCTAAGAGCGCTGTTAGAGTGTTTTTGGGGGTCCTGAGCAGATCAGCATTCCTGAGACCTTCACCTTTCTTTATTTTCAGATACTGTATGATGGACACCAGTTGTTTTGGCTCATTTTGTATCTCATTATTGTTTGGCTGCTAATTAAGGAAAAAGAAACAATTAAGGGGTCTGAGTCTTCAAGAGCAAGTAAAATACAATTAATTGAAAAGAAGTTAATTAGCAGCAAAAACCAGGACACTAATAAACAAAAGGGTTAGAATGAAAACCTGCAGCCACTGCATCCCTCCAGGACAGGAGTTTGAGACCCCTGATTTAGACCTGAAACATTTAAATTGAAACACACATTTGAATATTTCAAATATTTGATGCAACTATTTATTATATATATATTTCTACCTCATGAAGTAAATGATTACATTTCTCATGAACACCCACAATTACAACTGCGCTAACTTTGCATTTCTTTTTTTCTGGATGGTTCAGTTTTCTAAATATTTCAAAACGTGCATGACAGCATTAACGGCTTCTTCTAAACTGGTAAACGGATTCATAAAATGAATGAACATTCCTTCTCTTGTGTTTCCACCCCTTAATCTTTAGGTACAGTATTCGCTTCACTAAGTTCATGGTGTTCGGTATCATTCCTTTGTTTTTACTCGCAATGCAGCTACCTATATATATTTGTTTTGATGAATAATGGTTTTATAGCACTCGTACGTGCCGTGTAAAGCGTACTGGTGATGCGTCATGATTTTCAAGGCGCTTAAAAAGGTTGGCGCATCCCTAACACACGATTTGGGCTCTCTGCCGGTTTGCAGCCAGTTTTTAACTCGAATTTACGGATTTTATTTTATTTTATTTAGTTGACGCCGTACCACATCGGAGACTGGGGTGAGCGCCCATGTTGGCAATCTGACAAACTGCAGACAAGCACACAGCAACAGTTGTAAACACGGCGGTCTTCTGCATCCGTCCCGCCCCACCCCCGCCATCCACCCACTGCGGCTGAATGAAGTCCGATGAGGCGCGGGGCTCGTGGCTGTCCTCGTGAGCCAATCGGCGAGCGCCGCAGCCCTCTGTGTCCTGTCCACGTGCTCCGCGAGGCTTTTGTGTTTCCAGCGCCTCCTCTGAAGCCCCACCCGCCTCTTGTCTTCTATACAGAGCGCTTGAATAATAATAATAATGCGTTTTACATACATGAATGGGACGATCCAGAATAAATTAAAAACAAAAGGATATTCAGGGAATTAAATCACTTCTAGCATTTGGGAGATTAAACATGGCGGATGACGCGTTGGTTTAAGTAGTTTAAACGCACGTATAGTTTTCGTTTTTAAACATTTATACGCTCTTTCCTACACATATTTTCAAGATACTGATAAAACAGTGATATGATTGTTATACAGAAAAATTATGCAGTTCATCACAACCTGTAGGGTATTCAGCCATACTGTTATGTCCAGAGCAGGGTGAAATAATAAGCCAGCCATTTATTACTCAGAACATTAACTCAGTTTATTTTACGACAGGCACGCATGATCACCAATCCAGAAGACTTACTTTTTTCTATACTCCTTTGCTATCCCTTCAACAGGTAATACATTTTTATAAGAGCTCCCCCTAGCGTTTTGGCAGAAACTACAACTGAACACAACACATGCTAACAAAAAAAGTCATTTTTTCTTTAGTTTGAAATAAGTGCACACAACAGTGGGGAGTTTGCCTGTTCTCCCCGTTCCTCCCATAGTCCAAAGACATGCAGTTTAGGCGGACTGCAAACTAGCAGTGTGTGTGGAATTGTATTCGCCCTGCGATGGACTAGCATCCTGTCCTCCGTGTTTTTCCTGCCTATGCTTTCTGAGACAGGCACCGGCCCCCAAGAACCTGTGGGATTACAAAATAGTGTAGTATGGTATAGGTTAGGGGTAGGGTTAGTGTTAGTTTGTGTTCATATTTTAAAGGTAATTATTATCAAGCCACTATAATAGGTCATTTTCATGAAAGAAACACACAAAAGTCATCGTTATTTTAATGCAACCATCCATCCGGTTCTTAACACTTATCCAGGGCAACTGGAGCGCAGCCTGGGGAGGGTGCAAAATTTACACATTAGATTAGGTTAGATTAGATAGACTTTATTAATCCCATAGGGGGATTCAGATACATACAGCAGCAGAAACTTTAAAAAAAACAAGCATACAGATTCGCAAGACAGATAATTAAGCCAATCAATTAATAAAGTTAAAATTAACGAGTACATGGTGGAAGCATTACATTTCCTGATAGCAGACCCCCGAAAAGTGCTTCTTAGCACAGCATGGTGGAATGAGCCTGTGGCTAAAGGTGCTCCAAGAGAGCGCCCCCTGGAGGGGATTTTTCCAGATGGCATCCAATCTTGCCACCATCCTCTATCCACAACTGCTTCCATTGTGTTCAGGTTTCGCCCTGTGATGGCGCAGGCTTTCCTGTTAGGTTTGTTCAGGCCTTGTGCTTTTTTTTGAACACAGGTTGCTTCCACAGAAGACCACAATGGTAGAACACCACACCGGCTACTGTGGCCTGGTAGAACATTTCCAGTCAACTCGCGGCACACATCAAAAGACCTGAGTCTCCAAGTCCAGCCTGCTTTGGCCCTTCTTGTCCAGCACCACTGTGATGTTCAGTTTGCTGGCACCGGTTGCTCTGCACCACTTCCATGTCCTCCCCCTGAATGGTGACCGGTCCCCAGAGGCACCCTGGCACACCAGAAGTCCACCTGACTGTTGTTGAGTTCCAGGTTGTTGTCCCCTCCACCACAAGATGACATCCTCCACAGCCTTCCTGTACTCGGACTCATCTCCATTATTAATGCAGCCTCTGTAGATGGCAAGCGCTGGTGTTGTGCTGGACGTCTGTTGTGTAGAGGGGTCAACAGGAAGTTCTCTGAGGTGCTTCAGTATCACACACCACCATTTCTGACAGCCAGTCCCCCTCAGCCTCACCAGCCGCTGTCTGTTGATCAGGTGGTCCACAATCCCGAAGACTCAAAGATTCAAAGCCTTAAGCTTCTTCCCTAGTCGATGAGGCAGAATGGTGTAGTGCCTGACTAAACATCTGCAAAGAGCAAACCATTTTTATTTGATATTGTGCCTTCATTAGATTTCCCGATCCACGGCACTTTACAGGCTGGGTGGCGTAGGGGTTAAGTGTTCAGACTTCTGACCCTGAGGGTTGTCAGTTTAAATCCTACGACTGGCACCCTGTGACTAAATCACTTCGCCCAGAACTCTGGGCCCTATGCATGAAGCAGTCTCAGTGGGCCCCTTTGTCTCAGTCCATGTCTGTCACATGTATGTTTTATTCCAGGTTTCAAAGCCCCCCGAGTGGGCCTCAGGTAATCATTGCCCTTATTCTCCCCACTACGACGCCCATACTTCACCTGCCTGTGCTCAAACTGGAAAAACAAAATATGTGTGAGCAATCGTATGTTAGGTGTGGTATGTTGCTTTGGATAAAGGCGTCAGCCAAGTTAAATAATGTTAAACAAACATTTATTTCAATTCTTCTGTCAGCATTCTGGTTCACACAGAGTCACAGTGTGTGGGGAGTGAGCCAGCCGCTTTGTGGTTTCAAGTTAACATCTTAGCCACCGTTGCGCCCCATATGCTGGTATATTTAGTAAACCTCGCAGATATCAAATGGCTGAAAGTGACAGATATGACCCACTTGCTACAGCTCTGCTGTTAAAGCAAAAGGTTTCCTTCATCTAGTAATGTCTGGTGTAAAAAGGGCTCTGCAGGGCTGAGTCCTGGGTTCAAATCTCAGTCCTGGCACTGCCTGGCAGAGTTTACAAGTTCTCTGTGTGCCCGAGTGGATCTTTGGTTTTTATTCAGCATACTAAAGATGTGCACGTTAGGTTGCCAGGCCATTAATCCCACATGGACAGTGTGAAGAGAGTGAAGTTCTTCTTTGTACGTGCTAATCAACCTGTCTGTCAAGCAGGCAGAGTGTGAACCACAAATGAACTTCGCAACTCGATATTGGATAAACATTCACTGAGCAAATTATTAGGAACGCCTGCACACCTGCTTATCCATAGGATTAACTAATCAGCCAATCATGCGGCAGCAGTGCAAGGCGTGCAGTCTGGTAGACACAGGTCAGGCACTTCAGTTCATGGTCACATCAAACATCAGAATGAGGATAAAATGTGATCTCAGTGGTTTCGGCTGTGACAGGATTGTCTGTAACTGGGATTTTCATGCACAGCAGTTTCTAGGGTTATCAGAATGGTTAAAAAAACATCCAGTGAGCGGCTTGTTCATGAGGAGAATGGCCACACTGGTTTGCGCAGACAGAAAGGTTGCGGTAACGCAGATGACCACTCTGTGCAACTGAGGCGAGCAGAACATCATCTCAGAATACACAACGTGTTGAACCTTGAGGCAGATGGGCTTCATCATCAGGAGACAACGTCGGGTTCCACTCCTGTCAAGCCAAGAAAAGAAAACTGAGGCTGCAGTGGGCACGGGCTCTCCGAAACTGGACAGTGCAAAGCAAGAAAATTGTCGCCTGGTCTGATGAATCTCGACTTCTGATATGGCAGACAGATAGTCAGCTCCAACGGCATGAATCGATGAACACAGCCTGCCTTGTGTCAACAGTCCAAGGGGCTGGTGGTGGAGAAATGGTGTGGGGGATGTTTTTCTTGGCACATTTTTGGTCCTGTTAATACTAATCAATCATTGCAGGAAGGCCACAGTGTATTTGAGCATTGCTGCCAACCATGTGAGTCCCTTCATGGTCATAATTCATCCATCTTCAAATGGCTACTTCTAGCATGATCATGCACCATGTCACAAAATGAACTTATTTCATGAATGTGACGATGTGTTTGCTGTTCTACAGTGACCTTCCCAGTCATCAGATCTGATTCCAACAGAACAGCTTTGGGATGTACACGTTGGGAACAGAACACGTTCAGATGACAAATAATCAGAAACTGAGGGACGTAATCGTCTCAGCATGGACCAGAATCTCAAAGGACTGGATTCCATGCCATGGAGAATTAGGATAGTGTTGCTAATAATTGGCTCAATGAGTATATATACTGTGTACAGTATGTATATGATCATTTGATTCATAATTTTAAATCGTTTGAATATCTAAAATTAATTGTATGCGTTTTATAGCCGCCTTTATAAGGTATTCGAATTTAAACTAACCCTGCATGTTAAGGACGGCGCTAATCGGCTCTCTGCGTTTTCTCATCTCCTATTTCGTCTCTCTAGCAGGCTAAAGACGTCTGCGTGCGGCGATCACAGCTGAGCTAGAACTATGATTGAGAAAAGTGGGTCAGGCGCGGCTGCTAGCGCTCCTGCTAACCTACTGTCCGCGTGACTCGAGCAGGGGCCCGGGTGAGGGGGCGGAGCTTGGCGCCGTGGGCGTGTGCAGGACGGCTCTGCAGTGTTATGTATTGCTGTCTCCGCGGAAAGAGAGAGCGGTGGGAAGGCGTGAGACACCGGCGGGGCTTGCGTTGTGTTATGCGGGCAACCGGCCAAGAGGTAATTTAATAACAGCATGAATGTAACAGACTGGTGGCTCGTCCTGTACTGGTTACTGTCCTGAGAACGATAGGGTTCAAAATGAAAAAAATACACCAGAAAATGAATTCTGCTTATTTTATTTTTATAAAACGCACACCCGTTTGCATGTTCGCGTAGTCGCACATATCTATAAATACAGCTAAAAGAAAATTGTGGAATACAAACGTAAGGCGTGACCGGAGTTTAAATACTTAGTTACTGTAGTAAATGTGTCGATGGATAGCTATTAATTCGAATTAACAATATACCCAAAATATTAGAATATATTAAATTAGCTTATATAAACCTCATTAATCTCAAGGATGTATACAGTGGCAGAAACATAAGAGCAAAGACACAGACTCACAAGACGAATAATACAATTAATCAATCGAATAAATAAATAGATATCGTGTAGAAATTTCAAAACGAACTTATCTGCCTTTAGTTTGGCACGTCGGGAGGGAGCATTGAAATGCCTCATAGTAGCGGGCAGAAAATCAATCAATCAATCAATCAACATTTATTTATATAGCACATATTCATACAAAAAAATGTAGCTCAAAGTGCTTTACAAAATGAATAGAGAAATAGAAGACACAATAAAAAATCAATATTAGTCAACATTAATTAACATAGAATAAGTAAGGTCCGATGACCAGGGTGGACAGAAAAAAAAAAAAACTCCAAAGGCTGGAGAAAAAAATAAAATCTATAGGGGTTCCAGACCAAGAGACCACCCAGTCCCCTCTGGGCAATCTACCTAACATACGTCAAACAGTCCTCTTTGTATTTAGGGTTTTCATGGAAGGACCTGATGATGATGGTCACGTAGACTTCTGGCTTTCAGTCCATCAATGTTGGTGCATCCTGATGCTCTGAGTAGGTGGTGGTGGCGCAGGCCGCCACCACAAAGAAACCGGAAAAAGAAGAAAATTGAGAAAATCTATCATTATGTCATATAGTGCTTTTCATGTCTGTCTGTCTATTATATAGTGCCTTTCATATCTATCTATGTCAGATATACAGCAACTTTCACAGCTATGTATCATGTAGTGTCTTTCATATCTGCCTAGACCTAAAATATAGTTTCTTGCATACTACCTGTCTTTTATATAGCGCCTTTCATGTCTAACTATCATATAGTTCCTTTCACATCAATTTCCTTATATGGTGCCTTTTCCATCTACCCATTTAATGTCTTTCACAGCTGTCTGTCATATAGTGCTTTTCACATCTATCATGTACTTCATTTAATACCTATCTATAATATAGTACGTCATATCTATCACCTTTCACATCTATCTATCTATCTATCTACAACACTGACACATTCATTAATTTATTCATAAATGTATTTTCCTTTTCATAATCCACACCATCTAGAGACTCCTACTGTCTATTTTCTGGATGCATTTCATAAAGGTATATGCAGTGAAATGGCTGCAGCGTTTTATCAAGTAGAAGACCACGGGTTCAAATGTTTGTTACTCCAAATTATTAGTTAAATTGCCCAGCACACATGAAGAGCATTTCGTCATTATATGGTACTATGAAAAGCGCCATATATAACATCATACAGACCAATATATTAATGGGGGCCTCTGAAAATCTACAGGGGTCATGGTGTGATAAGGTCCCAAAAATCCAACAACATTATACCCGTCAGCATTTGGTTTAAATGATATGGCTTAGCCTGGATAAATGACACCCTGATGCCAGGTCTGCCACCGCCCATGTTGTGTTGTTCCTAAGAAGGACTTCTGAATGCTATGAAATCACTTTTTTTGGGGGTTGCCTTCCGACTCACCGGTACGAGGAAACCCCCCACCAATGGACTCTTCTTGATGTTTGGTTAAGCAAGATGTCAAGCTTCTTGTGGCTCCCTCCTGAAAAACACCAACTTTTAGATAATTTCTGGACCATATTTTGTGCAGGAAGTTGCACTCTTATGATAAAAAGTAAACCATTAGGTGTCTTCAACAAAAATTATCAGAAGGAATTAAAGCTTTACCCGAAACATCGACTGACCTCCTAATGGGATATGAGGGGCAAAGTTTCTCCTTTTCACTAAACTTTGAAAACATCAGGATCAATAATAAGGCAGGTGGAGAGTCGTTGTATGTGATTTCAAGGTTGCTAATCACTAATATCATCATATTTTTGGTGTTTGTTTCTTTGCTGGTGGTCCTAGCCCCTTCAGAACCACTGGCAGAAGAGTAAAAATTACTACTTTGAAATATAAGCATGTTTTATCGTTTGAGACTAATTCAAGTTCAGTGATTACAGATACATTATTTTTGATCATTTATAGGGTTGTAACCCTCTATGGACCTCTGTCAGAGGTCACTGCATGGAAAGGGGTGTGTGGCCCTCCTGATATCTATGTAAAAGGATGAAGGTTCAAGTCTTTAGAGTCCTGGTGCTTCCTGTTTGCGAGACATGGACACTGTCCAGTGACCTGGGATGAAGACTGGACTCCTTCATGTGTGTCTCTTCGGAGAATCCTTGGGTACCACTGGCTTGACTTTGTGTTGCTCACGGAGTCCCGAATGAGGCACATGACCCGCATTGTGAGGGAGTGTCGGCACTACTGCAATGTGGGGCAATTCCCCGAGGGTGATCAGGCTCAGTGTTGAGGACCTGAGTGGCTGGACCAGGCCAAGGGGTCGCCCACGTAACACCTGGCAGTGGCAGATTGAGGGTCATTTCCGGAGGGTGGCACTGGACCGCGTGTCTGCCTGGGGGGTTGCCAACCGGGATCCCGAGTTGTTTCGTCGTGTAGTGGGTGCAGCAACACACTGTACTAATGCATGCTCCCCAACTTGACTTTACTTATGAACACCCTGAATTAGGGCGGCTTAGATTAATTCAGACTTTTTGTATTAATGGATAGATGTACATTAATTAATTGATCCTGATTTAGTTCTTACAGGGCAGCTTGAATCTGCGGAGTATCCCAGCGACCCCAGTACAATGAAGGACCAAATGACAGGACATCAGACCCACATTCGAACACAATGCAGTGACTCAAATTAGGGCACATGGACAAAGCCCTCAACCTAAACTCAGGTCGGCCTAGATATCAGGCAGAGTGGTGCCCACCATGGTGCCACCCATATGCAGTATAAAGAGGCATTTTTGATTTTACAGACCAAAAAGAGTGCACTTCCAGGTATTGAGATAAATACAGCAATGTCTTCCGATTTCTTTGTTTCTCTTGTTGTGCTCTGTAATTATCTCCCTCAACAGGCTTACGTACTTCTGCTAGTTGGAGACACTGAAACACTGCAGGCTGTTATTATGGTCGCCAAAATATGTGATTATTTTGAAACTTCTTGTTTCGTCTGCAGCAATGGAGGCTGCTCAGCAGATGAATTTCTTGGCATTGGGTCACTAAGTCTGACTTCAAAAGATGCAGAATCTGTTACACTTCAGAGGCTGGCTGAACTAATTTGCAGATTATTTCGAGTGCAACATGAAAACAACTTGCACATGTCTGTGCAGCAGCTCTTCGAATGGCAGTCACACGATAAACCTCCCCTTTCACACACACACACACACAAACACGCACACCGAGAGCCCCGGTGCTTTAATCCTGGGTAACGCTGAGCGAGCCACTGACTAAATGCGGGTGTCCGCCAGTCAGTTTTACAGCGCGGGAGCGCGCATCCGCTGCGGACTGTGGAGGGCTTGCAGAGGGCTCACATGCCGCAGCCGCGTGACCGCGCCACCCACGCTGCTCTCACGCTCTGCAGCTGTTTGCGCCGCGTCTTTTATAATCCGCCTTCACATGGCATGCAAAGAGATAGCCGTATACCTGCAGGTAAGCATGAGACCAGTGAAGTGAGAGTCTCGTTCTGTAGAGAGGGAGGGCCGTGTAAGCCGTAGTGGTTAAGTCTTTAGGCTCCAAACCCCGGGGCTGTGAGTTCCAATGCTAGTGACACTGAATGACCACTGAATAAGTCACTGTACCTGCCTTTGCTCCAAAAGAAGTGCAACTGCTTATATTTCAAGTGTTGCAAGCTGCCTTGATTAAAGTTAACGGCCAAATAGGTAAAAGTGATGTAAAATGTATGCAGTTTTGTTCAGTCAACAGTTTGTAAGTATCTTGCATTCTTTCAATTAGAGGCTTTGATTAAGAATGGATGGACAATTCGCTTCAAATAATGCATGTATTCAGGTGTGTCGTTAGCTTAAGCAGTTATCAGGGGCTTCGCACCCCCATCCCCTCTGAATTTGCCACGTAAGGTTTAAATCAAGGACTGGTGGTCCCCCGTGGCTGCAGTTTCGCACATGTTGCACATGCAAGTTAGGACGAACTGTTTGGTGGGATCTTAAAGACCAGGGGACTGGACGCTTAAGCCCCTAAATCCAAATAACACCCCTATGTGCATTCCTTTTGTTTTTAATGTAGAAGCCAGTCAATAGGAGTGGTAATTTATCCTGATAGTGACCGGGATAAGTTAAGAACCAACCTTGGCCAGGACGCCAGAACGTCACATATTATTATTTACCAGTCCATTTCTCAAACTTAGGGGTGGGGAAGGCTGTCATGAATAATCAGAGCCAATGCCAGCTCTAGCGTGGTACAAAGCTGTGCTGAAATTCACAGAGAAATTGTGAATGGGGCCAGGCATTGTGTGCCAAGGCGGATTGAATAAAGGAAGACAAATAAAACTTTTCTGAAGTGGGTAAGCATATCCTTCATCTTGTAGCTTGGTGATCAAGTTGCAAATGTCGTTTGCATTTGATTTGAAGCATGTTCGATTTTTAGGGTTAAATGGCCTGCTAGCTATGCCTGAGGCTGAGACAGATGCCACTTAAGGCAGATCAGTTGGCTTTAAAACAAAAAAAATAAATAAAAATGCTAAAAGTCTAAATTAGCATAAGCCAGCCTAGTTCAGAGTGTTCTTAAGGAATGTAATACTTCACGAGGCAGAAGTGCATAATAAACATGTGTGTCAGATATTTGAACTATTAATATGTGAGCTTCAATTTAAATAGTTGGTGTGAATATTCTTCATTGTAATAAAAGCTTGCCATTAGTCCCCCTCTCATGACAACACCAAATTTTTTTTCTTGTGTAGCCCAAAATGGGCTCAATGAGCTTTAATTGCCCCTGCTTTTTAACAGACACCAACCTTGACTCCCTAAGAAGACAAGACAAATCTCTAATAAAGGATGAAAAATACCCTAATTTCTGTAATCACTGGCCATGAAATAGTCTAAAGCAACACCCCACATGCTTATGGTTCCAATGTATCATTTTTATCTTTCTGGGACTGTCTCTTAGAGGGCTAGGACCACCAGTAAGGAAGTAGGTCAGGTCAGGTGAGGTTGGGGTGCATGCACTGGTACAGCATGTTGCAGCACCCACCATACAACAAAACAGTTCAGGATCACGGCTGGCAACCCCCCAGGCAGACATGCAGTCCAGTCCGCCCCACCGGAAATGACCATCTATCTGCCATAGCCAGGTGTTACGTGGGTGTTCCCTTGGCCTGGTCCAGCCGCTCAGGTCCTCAACAATGAGCCGGACCACCCTCAGGTAATCGCCCCACATGGCCGTAGTGCCATAACTGACTCTCCCTCATAATGCAGGTCATGTGCCTCATTCAGGACTCCGTGAGCAACACAAAGTCAAACCAGCGGGACCCAAGGATTCTCTGAAGAGACACCAAAGGAGTCCAGTCTTCGTGTCAAGTCACTGATTAGAGTCCATGTCTAACAACCATATAGCAAGACAGGAAGCACTAGGACTCTGAAGACTTGGACCTTTGTCCTTTTGCAGAGATATCAGGAGCCCACACATCCCTTTCCAGTGACCTCAAGACCCACCGTGCTCTCACAATCCGTCCATTGACCTCTGCTTCTTAGGGAAAAGCTGACAGAGATGGGAGTAGATTCATACCTGGTGGTGTGGATCATGGACTATCTTACAGACAGACCTCAGTATGTGCATCTCGGGATCTGACATTGTGGTCAGCAGCACAGGAGCGTCGCAGGGGACTGTACTTTCTCCGGTCTTGATCAGCCAACATACATCGGACTTCCAATACGACTCGGAGTCCTGCCACATGCAAAAGTTCGCTGACGACACTGCTATCATGGGCTGCATCAGGAGTGGGCAGGAGGAGGAGTACAGGAACCTAATCAAGGACTTTGTTAAATGGTGCGACTCAAACCACCTACACCTGAACACCAGCAAAACCAAGGAGCTGGTGGTGGATTTTAGGAGGACCAGGCCTCTCATGGACCCCATGATCATCGGAGGTGACTGTGTGCGGAGACCAATAAATACCTGGGAGTGCAGCTGGATGATAAACTGGACTGGACTGCCAATACTGATGCTCTGTGCAAGAGAGGACAGAGCCGACTATACTTAGAAGGTTGGCGTCCTTCAACATCTGCAATAAGATGCTGCAGATGTTCTATCAGACGGTTGTGGCGAGCCCTCTTCTACACGGTGGTGTGCTGGGGAGGCAGCATAAAGAAGAGGGACGCCTCACGCCTGGACAAACTGGTGAGGAAGGCAGGCTCTATTGTAGGCACGGAGCTGGGCAGTTTGACATCCGTGGCAGAGCGACTGGCGCTGAGCAGACTCCTGTCAATCATGGAGAATCCACTGCATTGACTGAACAGGATCATCTCCAGACAGAGGAGCAGCTTCAGCGACAAACTGCTGTCACCGTCCTGCTCCACTGGCAGACTGAGGACATCGTTCCTCTCCCACACTATGCCACTCTTCAATTCCACCGAGGGTAAACGCTAACATTATTCAAAGTTATTGTCTGTTATACCTGCCTTGCACTCTCCACCCTGCATTTTTTTATCTTGCAGTGCATTTTTTTATTGCTCTTTAATTTAATATTGTTTTTTATCAGTATGCTGCTGCTGGAATATGTGAATTTCCCCTTGGGGATTAATAAAGTATCTATCTACCCATCCATCTATCCATTATCCATCCCGCTATGTCATAACTACAGGGTCACGGGGGTCTGCTGGAGCCAATCCCAGCCAACACAGGGCACAAGGCAGGAAACAAACCCCAGGCACGGCGCCGGCCCACCGCAGGGTGCGCACACACACAAACACACCAAGCACACACTCGGGCCAATTTAGAATCGCCAACGCACCTAACCTGCATGTCTTTGGACTGTGGGAGGAAACCCACACAGACACGGGAAGAACATGCAAACTCCACACAGGGAGGACCCGGGGCTCCTAACTGCGAGGCAGCAGCGCTACCCACTGCGCCACCGGGCCTCCCATCTATCTATCTATCTATCTATCTATCTATCTATCTATCTATCTATCTATCTATCTACTGTATCTATCTATCTATCTATCTATCTATCTATCAATATTGACTGAGTGAGGAGTCTGAGCGTCCTGATAAAAACCAACATCCAGACCTTTAATGACCTCTTAGGCACGGCCATCAGCAGTGTGTCTGTCTGCGGAGGGAGTGTCGACCTCATCGAGAGGTTTACTTACCTTGGCAGTGACATTCAAGCCTCTGGTGACACTTCCTATGAAATCAAGGTAAGGAAACAAATGTCAAAAGTATATATGATCATATTTGTGATTGGCAACCTCAAAATAACATAAAACAACAGACACTCCATCTGCCTACATTACTGGTCCTCATTTGTTCCAAGTTTTGCGAAAAGGAGTAACTTTGAGCCCTCATATCCTATTAGGGGGCCAGTTGATGTGGCCTGCATAGCTTCAAGTCCTTCTGATTATTATTAGTTTACTGTTTATCATAAGGGTGGAATCTCCAGCGCAAAATATGGTCCAAAAATTAGAGTTTTTTTGCAGAGCGGGGGGACCCCAAAAGCAAAAGCTTGACCTCTTACATAACTGGAAATCAAGATGAGTCGGAGAGTGTATCATATGTGGAGGATTTCTTGTACTGTTGAGTCAAGAGTTCAGCTAAAAAAAAAACTAAAATGATTTCAAAGCGTTCAGAAGTAATTCTTATGAACACAAAAATATGGGATGACTGTGAAGGCTCAACGGGAATTGAATTCACATCACAGGGGCTCATTAAACACCAAGCGACTGTGCCACATGTCATTAGGTTTTATGAACCCAATGGTGTTGACTGACTTGCTGAATGAACTCAATTCAATTTCAGGGTAGGGTGGCCCTATCCTGGCAGCATCAGGCGCAATGCAGGAACAAATGAAACTTGAATGGGGCATCATACTGTATGCCGATCACAGCGTCCACTCTGACAAACCCACTCAGTCACACCATGAATAAGTGACATGGTGAAATGGTCATTTGCTAAATTTTCTAATTTTCTCAGAATGTGGTGCAAATGTTTTCTGCAGCCACTTTAATCCACTAATTAAATGATAAGAGACAACTGTCATGTTTAAGCCAGCATTTCTCCCTTGCCTGGGGTTCAAAGTTATCTGTTTTGTCTAATTTTATATCATTTCTATTGTTTATTATGTATATTATTCTGTGTGTCTATTTGATTACGTCTCATGTGTTGTGTGGGTGACTCCCCAAGAGGCGGGCCGCATGCCAATCACTGCCACTCTGTTTACTGGAGGGCCTTCCGTCGTTCCTGGTGGTTCATTTCGACTGTGCTAGGTAGTGGAGCGTTACTTGTGTTAATTGTGCTGTTTGCTTGGTTCTTTTGCAGTTTCCTGGATTTTTTGAACCTGCGCTCTGTTTTTCAACTTCACCTCTGGATTCTTTATTTGGACTTGTTGTCTTACCTCTTCAGGCGATTACTTTGTGCTCTTAAGAGGTCCATGTATTGCATAGAATTTGGTCAAAATAACCTTTTTATTTAGTGAAGATTTGTCAAGACTCTTTTTGTATCTAGTCGGGGTGTGGAAGCCGGACAGGCGGACACGTTAATGTCACCCAACACACGTTTATTTACCATTATGTATTATGTACAAGGTGCACAACAACCCCCAAAAGTCCTGGCCACACCAATGCCTTCCTTCTTCAGGCTGCCTCTTTGCCTTCTCCTAAGACTTTGTCTCTTCTACTCTCCCGACTCCAGCCATCATATGTGGTGGAAGTGCTGAGGTCCAGGGCTCTATTAGGCACAGGGGCGGCCCCCTGGCAGTGACCACAGGCCCCTACAGGGTAGAGCTTTAAAGCCCTGTACCCGTAGCCCCCAAAGGAACCAGGGTGGTCGCCCCCACGTGGTCTGGGGAGGACGTGAGCCCTCTTCTGGTCTTCCTGGGCGTCCTGGCCGGGTCGCCACCCCAGTCACCTCTGACAGGGATTTTGATGGTATCTCTCATGCCCCCCCCCCATGGGGAAACCTTTGAAGTGCTTTTGGGGCTCCCAAGTCACAACAGAAGGATGGCAGGTAGCTGTAGCCATTTCTAAAGCAATGTCAATGAAGCTTTACTGCCTCAAAGACAGACAAGATATTTTTTTTTTTTGTCTGAAAAAGACCAGGAGATACACAAAGTCAGAACTGAGAGTCACCGGATCATCAGTGGATTCAGAAAGTCTTCAGACCCCTTCAGTTTCTGCTCATTTTGTTGTGTTGAAAATTTAATTTTACATGAATAAATCTGCTCCCGGGTTCTCCCTGCGTGGAGTTTGCCTGTTCTCCCCGTGTCTGTGTGGGTTTTCTCCCACAGTCTAAAGACATGCAGGTTAGGCACATTGGCGATCCTAAATTGTGCTTGGTGTGTGTGCCCTGTGGTGGGCTGGGATTGGCTCCAGCAGACTCCCGTGAGCCTATAGTTAGGATATAATGGATGGATGGATGGATAGCTACAGTACTTTATTAATCCCAGGGGAAAATTCACATACTCCAGCAGACTGACTGAACAAATCTACCCCTTTTTGCCCATCACTCTACATTCAATAGCCCATAATGATCAATTGTGGACGTGTTTTTAGAAATGTTTACAAATTTACTGTATTAAAAATCGAAATCAGTACTTACCATAATAAAAGCAGGATTCAAACCTGTATGGCACATCAGTCCTTTACAGGGCGCCTACACACACACACACACACTCACGTCTGGCCAAAGTTGAGTCACAGATCATGGGAGCAGCGTGTCGCCAGACTGTGGGAAGATAAAACAGGAAGAATTCACTTCAATTCAGCTTCGTTTTGTACAGTGGGAGCAGGCATAGGGCAGGTGTGACAAGTTCAAATCAGCTACAAACACAAACTTTCTGAATTACTAATTACGTTGTCATGCATTGCACGCCAGAGGTTCACCTTCTAGGTTCCCCTAAAGCAAATAGTACCACCCTCAGACCAGAGGGGGGCGCTGTCAATAACAGTCTTGTCTCCTTCTTCCCTCACAGCCTGGAGACATTGTCCCTTGAGGGCACTGAAGTGAAGGAAGCCCCGCCCCTTCCGGTCTGCACCCCATTAAAGAAGAACTCCCTGAAGGTAACGATTCATTTGTGTGTTGACCCTGCTTCTGTGCCTGTCATGTGAAGTTCCAGAGAGAGAGGACTACCTTAGCGATAAAGGAGGCACATAATTTTCATTTATTTTTCTGCTTTTTTAGTTGGCATCCCAAGCATTCAGTTTTGTCCTGCACCCTCATTATGCCCCCCGCTACAACATAATGAGTGCACATAAAGACGCAGATTTGTGCAAACAAAGCCGCTGCAAACCTGCGTGGAGCAACTGCTGAAGACAGATGGATAGTCGAATACAAAATTTGGAAAAAGAAAATTGTTTCACTAAAACCTGCAAAATTTCCCCTCTCCCATTTATTTCATGAATCTGTTTAATTCCATTTCAGCGTCAAATGATAGTGGTGGGCACAAGGCAGGAATCAAATGTGAGAAGGATGCAGTCTGCCAAAGAACAGGGAGCCATCATAACCCTTCCAAATTAATAATAAAAATAATGAAGTACACTCGTATTGTGCTTTTCTAAGCTACTCAAAGTGCTTTACATAGACGGAGAGGAGCAACTTGCTCCTGGATGGTGGCAGCCATTCTTGTGCCAGTTTGCTCACAACACATTATTCTCCATATACCTTCATCCTATTGGAGCTATTTTTTAGGAAATGTACCATTTTTTTTCACTGCTATGCTGATGATACTCAGGTTTATATTCCCGTCTGCAACTCTGCAATAAATCAACTTCACAACTTTCTGAACTAAGACCCTGGATGGCTAATAATTTTCTTGATCTGAATCAAAATAAAACGGAGGTGCTTATAGTGGGTCCATCAGCTTGGACTTCTCGGCTCTTTCTCTGTCTTTTGCAAACCTCAAGTCCGCAGTCTTGGTGTTATCTTTGACAGTAACCTCTCTTTTGAGAAACAAGTTAATTCTGTAGTCAAGAGTCGCTTTTTCCAGCTTCGTCTATTAGGTAAGATTGAGCCTTTTGTTATCTTCTAGGGATCTTCAAAAAGCTACTCATGCTTTTATCTTTTCTCGTCTTGATTACTGCAACTCGCTGTATTCTGGGATTAGCAAATCCCCGATACGCAGGTTACAGCTGCCGCTCGCTTCCTGGTTGGGGCAAGAAAGTCTGATTCTGTTCCTCCAATATTACCTTCTTTACACGGGCTGCCTGTCAGTTTTCGAATTGATTTTAAAATTTTGTTGCTAGTTTTTAAATCTTTACATGGGCTCGCTCCTGCCTATTTATCTGAATTGTGTGCTTTACACCAGCCATCTAGAGTGCTTAGATCTTCTGGTCAGTTGTCTCTTGTTGTCCCTCGTACCGAGTGTCACACTAAGGGGACAGACAGGGCTTGTGCTGCTGCTCCTCGCCCGTGGAACTCTTTTTTTTTTATTATTATTAATTTTATTACAATCCATACATAGCAATCAAGTTTTTACAAAAAAAAGAATTATGTTAAGAACAGATCGATCCCCACCCCTGAGAGAGAGCAAGCCAAACGGTGTAAAATTTGGAACTCTTTACCTCGTCACATAAACGAGTCGACGACAATTCAAAACGAGATTAAAGACTCATTTCTATTGACTTGCATTCTGTCACATTCAGTAATACTGATGGTGTCCTCATTGTGATTGATGTAACATTACTTCTATTTATTTTATTTATGTTCATTTATTTTATTTATTTTTATGTTATTCATGTTAATTGTATGTTTTTCTTTTATTCTATTATTGTAAAGCACTTTGGCCACAGCATTCCTATGTTGTTTTAAACGTGCTATATAAATAAATTTGACATTATTAGGTGGTGAGGGGGACAAAAACATAGACAGGGGATGATTAGGGCACTAGAATGGACAAGGCTGTGGTGGCTGATTTAGTCCAGACATTTTGGCACATCCTGCGCTTTTAGAAAGACCCCTGGGGATATCTTACAGTATAACCAGAGAGAGTCAGGACCTTGGTTCTATAGGGTGATCCAGATCTAATTATGCAATTTTCATTACGCTATAACTTATTAAGTTTATTACATAGAAAATCACCCGAAAAATCCCGGACCATCGAGAAGTGTGTGAACTGACGACATGAAGAATCGTCTTCGCGCCGAACTGGAATCGTCCCCGCATAAATCAAAGTCATCCAGATGATCTGGATCTGCATAATTAGATCTGGATCACCCTATACATCTCATTCAAAGGGCAGTGACAATTTTTACAGCTCACTGTCCCCGTCACGGCATTGGGATCCACACACAGACCACAGGGTAAACGCCCATTGCTGGCCTCTCCAACACTTCTTCCAGTAGAAATACAGACTTTTCTAAGATGATCTGCTATCCACGTACTGGTTGAGTCCAGATATACTTAGCTTCAGGTGGGCTAGCGATTAGCCCTACTGGGTGAGAGTTCACCCTGTGATGGTGTGGCATCCAGTCCAACAAAATGCGAATGTAATCATAATTAATGACATTTATATAGCGCCACCTTCATGATGTGACGGCAGCCATTTTGCGCCAGCAAGCTTACCACACATTAGCTATTAGGTGGTGAAGAAGTGACAGCCAGTTAGAGACTGGGGATGATCAGGGGGCCAGAATGACTGAAGCCATGAAAGCCAGGCCATTGGGATACATCCAAGATGCCCAGGAACTTTAATGACCGCAGAGAGTCAGGAGAGTCAGTTTTACTTCTTATCCGAGGGACAGCGCCATTTTTCCTAGTACAGTGTCCCCATCACTGCATTGGGGTCCACACACAGACCACAGGGTAAGCGCTCTCCACTGGCCTCAGCATCACCCCAAGCTTTCCTAGATGGTCTCCCATCCACGTACTGGCCACGCCTGAACATGCTTAGCATCAGGTGGATGACCTTGTCGAAGCGCAGAAAGTGTGGCTGCTTGTACAGTATGCGCCCAAAAACAATTAAATAAACAGAAAACATTTCCCTGAGCAGGGCTCCCTTATTTCGCTGACACCATGCAGGAGAATCTTCTCCGCAACGCTATGTCGTAAAACAAATGACATTAAGTGCAGAAACCGGCAAGAACCTCCGCATTTCGCAGACCTGCAAGGCTGACGACACGGCGAACACTTTCTAGCTTGTTTTTTGTCTGCCACCTTGTGGCTACAATATGTTACTGCAAGCGTCCACAGTCACATATTTGACACTGGCAGGACAACGGAGATTTTTCTTCCTAAACACGTTTGGATGAATCATACGGATTTTTGATCGAAAACAAAAAAAAATCAAAAATAAAGTCTTTATATTTTTCTATCATATCATATATTATTATATTGCAATCGCTTTTTCTGGGATTTTTCTCTTATACGTATGGAACGGCAAGGTGATGCAGTGGCAGCACTGCTGCCTTGCAACAAGGAGACAGGGGTTTGTGTCCCAGAACCTCCCTGCATGAAGTTTACATGTTCTCCCTGTGTCTGCATTAGTTTCCTCGGGGACCAAAGACATGCAGGTTTAGGTGGATTGGCGATGCCAAATTGGACCCCAATGTGGGTGTGTGTCCTAGCAAACATGCACACAATGGCCTCCTGTGGGAAAACTCAAACAAATACCACACTGGCCCAATGTGGGGGGCTGCTACAAGGGGCCCCTTAACAAAAGTTCTCCTAGTGGCCCAAAAATGGGTTAATGGCTGGCAGTCCAAGTTCAGTAACTCCCCCACTGGCCAAAGTCATCACTGCCCCTTAGTTTCCCCCTTTTTATGGTTGCAGAGTAAGTAACACAGTGAATTTATATTTTTAGTGGGTTTTAGAGTATAAATAACAATTTGTTTTTATATTGCCTAAAATTCATAACTTTTTATACATTTCTTTACAGCAATTCCACTCTACTCAGTAGTTTGTATGGCCATCACGTGCTTATATGTATGCCTGACAACATCCTACTGAGACAACAGATGGTGTTCTGGGGGATCTCCTCCCAGATTTGGACCAGGGCATCACTGTGCTCCTGGACAGTCTGAGGTGCAACTTGGCGGCATCAGATGGGCCGAAAACATAATGTCCCACCCAGAGGTGGTCTATTGGATTGAAGTCTGGCGAGAGAGCGTGGGGGTCAGTCAATGGTATCAATTCCTTCATCCTCCAGGAACTGCCTGCATACTCTCGTCACATGAGGCCGGGCATTGTCACGCACCAGAAGGAACCCAGGACCCATCGCACCAGCATAGGGTCTGACAATGGGTCCAAGGATTTCAGCCCGATAACTAATGGCAGTCAAGATGCATTTGTCTAGCTTGTAGAGGTCTGTGCGTCCCTCCATGGATATGAAGTCTGTTTCTGATTGTTTGGCCAGAGACATTCACACCAATGGCCTGCCTGCCTGCCTGCCTGCTGGAGGTCATTTTGTAGGCTCTGCCAGTGCTCATCCTGTTCCTCCTCGTCCAAAGGAGCAGATACCGGTGGGTCCTGCTGATGGGTTAAGGACCTTCTACGAGGGGCCCTGTCCAGCTCTCCTAGAGTATCTGCATGTTTCCTGGAATCTCCTCCATGCCCTTGAGACTGTGCTGGGAGACACAGCAAACCTTCTGGCAATGCCACGTATTGATGTGCCATCCTGGAGAAGTTAGCCTACCTGTGCCAGCTCTGTAGGGTCCAGGTATCACCTCATGCTACCAGTAGTGACACTGACTGCAGCCAAATGCAAAATGAGTGAAAAAACAGATGAGGAGGGAAAAATGTCAGAGGCCTCCCTCCACCTGTTAAACCATTCATTCCTGTTTTGGGGGTCGTCTCATTGTTGCCCCTCATGTGCACCAAAGCAGCTGAAACTGATGAACAAGCCCCTCTGCTACTCAACTGACCAGATCAATAGCCCAGAAGTGTCACTGACTTGATGCTATACTCGGATTAAAAAGTGGTCCTTTAATTTGTTTGAGCAGTTTATATTATCGGTAATGTTTCTGTGTTTAGGATAGTAACACTGGCAAAAAAAACACCTGGTCTAGTGCCAATAAATGCAAAGGCATTTTGTGTTTTGTAAAAATAAACAGTTTAAAGCCACATTAGTACGGTACTTTCTTATTCCTTTTTTTATTTCTGTATATATAAAATCCAACATCTGTCTGTCTGTCTGCTTTTCACGAGGGAACTACTTAACGGATTTAGATCGGGTTTTATTCTATAATTTTCTTGAACATTCCTGTTGATTTTATGACTCCTCTCATCTCGCTAAGTATCACAGTTCTCTTGCAGGAGCGATTAATTTGCGCTAATCCCAGACAGAGGTTGTGGGACGATAGAAAAGGGAAATGTAATGTCAGGAGTGGGGAACTCATGTGCCAGCCTCAGTTTGAGTCGGTCTGCCTGTCGCCACGTGTTAGAGCACACCTTGCCTCCACTTAGCTAGCGATGCCTGTTTGTTTATTGATTTTTAAAGTTTGTCCTGTTTCACTGCTACTGGGGCAAAGCCACTGGGGATGACTAGTTAATTAATAAATTATAACTCTTCATAATTACACATAAGTTAATTAATAAAAAAGCAACTAAACAAAGTTTCAAGCAAAGGACCAGTAAGAGGTGGTGCAGTGGTAGCTAAGGAGACCGGGGCTCACCTTCCCTGTGTGGAGTTTCTTTTTCTCGGTGTCCATGATGGTTTCCTTCCACAGTCCAAAATCACGCAGGTTAGGTGGACTGGTGGTGTTCAGTTGGCCCTGTGCTGCATGTGTCAGTGTGTTCACCCTGAGATGGGCTGGCACCCTGTCCAGGGGTTGTCACTGCCTGCACCCATTGCTTGCTGGGATCAGCTTCTGGTCTCTGGCAACCCCACCCTTGATATATGGGTTTAGAAAATGGTGGATGGACTAGTAAGGTTTGGACTTTTTTTCAGGTTCATAACCAAATCTGGGCTCTCTGTTTGCCCACACGGAACCATTGGTTAGGAGCCAAAGTTGTGCTGATGGGAAAATCCCCATTAAGCCATTGTTGGCTGCCCACATAATGCCAATGTGTTTGTCCTCACAGGGCCTACATCGGTTGTTTTTTTTTTTTTCTGTTTCAGTCACTGTGCCTGATGTATTATATCTATTACTACAATCATTTATTTATTACCCTGTCCAGGGTTTGTAGGTGGGATAGGCTCCTGCAGACCCCCGTGACCTTGTTCAGGACTAAACAGACTAGAAAGTGACTGACTGGCTAATATATGTGATGTTCACAGAATCTTACTATATGTGTGTCAGGTGGGAGCAGTGAGGAAAGGTCAAATGTTGATCTTCGGCACTGTGGGGCCCATGGGGGTCTTAATCTGGCCTTGTAGCAAAGACCCCAATACAAAGTTGCCTGCCAAAAGGCTCATCATAGCCCTGCGTTTGCTCCTACCCTGTTCAGTGCTTTCATGGACTGGGTGATGGGCAGGGTCGTGGGGTCCAGCGGCTGAGGGCCATCTGCTGGTGAAAAGAGATTCACTGATCTTGACTTTCACTGATGATGCTGAGATGTGCGCAGAGTCCATGGAGGCTCTGATCAGGGAATGAGTGAGGGGTCTGATTGTCCTGATAAAAAACAACATCCAGGCCTTTAGTGACCTCTTGGGCACAGCCATTAGCAGAGTGTTGACCTCATTGAGAGGTTTACTTGCCTCGGCAGTGACATTGATGTCTCTGGTGACTCTTCTTATGAAGTAAGTAGATGGATTGGATGAACATAGGAGGTCTTGAGGTCGCTGGAAAGGGGATTGTGGAGCTCCCAATGCAAAAGGATGGAGGTCCAAGTCTTCAGAGTCCTGGTGCTTTCTGTCCTGCTATGTGGTTGTGAGACATGGACGCTATCCAGTGACCTGACAAGAAGACTGGACCACTTTGGTGTCTCTTCGGAGAGTCCTTGAGTACTGCTGGTTTGCTCACGGAGTCCCGAATGAGGCACATGACCTGTATTTTGAGGGAGTGTCAGTTACGGCACTATAGCCACCTGGTGTGATTACCCGAGGGTGATCCGGCTCATTGTTGAGGACCCGAGTGGCTGGACCAGACTAAGGGAACGCCTACATAACAGCAGGCTGTGGCAGATAGAGGGTCATTTGCGGAGGGTGGGACTGGACCATGTGTCTGCCTGGAGCCTTGCCAACTGGGATCCTGAGCTGTTTCGTTGTGTGGCGGGTGTGGCTATCCAATTTGACCTGGCCTGACCTGTCTCTGAGCTGACTGCATTCAGTATTGAAAGTTGGCGTATTAATCCCAAAGCTGCCTGTTTTGTCTCTCTTTGTGAACCCTGGGGGATTCATCTCACTTGCTAGTGCCCATTTTACAGAATTATGAAACTGTACTGTACCTGGAATGTTGTTCATTATAAAAAACAAGGCACTTTATAAATCACAAGGCTGCCTCTTCAGCCTTCACCCAGTTTGTGACCCCCCCCCCAGGGTGCGTTGTGTCACCTGCCAACACCCTTATTACACAAGTATGAAATCACAATGAGTCAGGGTGAGGGTTCACTTTGAAAGGCACTGTACAAATCACAAGGCTGCCACTGATGACTTTCTTTGTCATGCCCCCTGCCAGCACTCTAATGCTGTTTAGAAAAGATGCTATAAAATCAAAACACTTGCCTGTTCAGTCCCAACAATTCAGACTCAGAATTGCGTTTCATTTGCCAATGCTCAGTGTACAGGAATTTGGGGCTGTTTATAAATGGCTAAATGGCCCAGGTAGGTGCTGTGGGCAAGGGTAGTTTCCATCCTCTCAGAAACAAAGCCAAAATCAAGCTCTCCTTATCTGCCAGACTTGGAGACTGTTATGCATGCCTTTGACACCCCAGAGGTCAGATTATTGCCATTCTCTATAGCTTGGTGTCAGTCGAGTTTCCCTATCTCATCTTCTTCAGCTGGTTCTTAACAAGTTCCCGCAAGAGGGAACACTTTACTCCTATCTTAGCCCTCCTATCTTAGCCTATCTTCATTGTCTGCCCTGTTTAAAAGTACTACCTTTTGTTTTGCAAATGGATGAATGGATGATGCCATTCTCTCCCTTCTCCATCAGAACCCACTCCCTTCTGGACAAAGGATGTAGTGCTGTGAGGATCTTCAACCCCATACAGCCCCTCCAACTGAGGAAAAAGCTGTCCAGGATGGGACACAACTGATGAACTGGATTACAGATGACCTCACTAGTAGACCTCAGTTTGTCAGACTAGGGAACTGCAACTCACAGACTGTAATCAGTAGTCCAGGAGCGCCACAGGGGACTGTTCTTTCTCCTTTCCTCTTCACCCTGTACACATCAGACTTTAGCGACGACTCAGGGACAAGCCACATGCGGAAGTTCTCAGACGACACTGCCATTGTGGGGTGTGTAAGGGGTGGACAGGAAGAGGAGGAGTACAGCGGTCTGGTGAGTGACTTTGTGGGATGGTGTCGGTCAAACCAACGGCTGTTGAACACTTCCAAAACCAAGGAGACAGGTCCGTAGACCACCACTGAGAACTGTCTCAATTGAAGGGGCTGATGTGGAGAGGGTCAAGACCTATAAATACATGGAGTGCAGTTGGATGACAGGCTGGACTGGTCTGAGAACAACAAAGGCTCTGTTTGGGAAGGGAGGCTGGGCTCCTTTAAGATATGTAGGAAGCTCCTGCTGAGGTTCTATCAGGCAGTGGGAGCCAGAACTCTCTTCCATGCTGTGGTGTGCTGGGTGGGAGTAGGAGTTAGTGTAGCTGATTGTATTGACAAGCTGATCAGGCGAGCAGGCTCTGTGGCTGGAATGGAAATGGACTCTGGTAACAGTGACAGAGTGGAGGACACAATACAAGCTGCTATCTATTATGGACAACAAACTTCACCCACTATACACCACCATAATTAAGCAGTGGAGTCTGTTTAGTGGTAGGCTGCTATCACAGAACTGCAATACGTACATATGCATCAGATATGTTGTTCCCAGAACCATTAGACTCTTCAACTCTTTACAACAGGGGTGGTGAGGGGTTTGAGACCTGAATCTGATACCCCTTCTCTGCTCATAAGCTATAATGCATGTATTAGCTATGCGCTACATACTGTACATCTGATCGCTCACTAGCTGGTCATTACTGTACAGTATACCCTTTGTTTTTCTCGTTCGTTATTACCCTATAAGGATAGGCAATGTCACTTTATTTTCCTTTGACATTAAGTCACTTTAGTTTCTGTCATTTTAATATTATGTGCTACTTGTCACTTTGGTAGTAGAATTATTTGCACAATTCCTACTGCACTGGCATTATTGCATGTACCATCTAGTGTAGCATAATTGCATTATTTTTACACTATTTGTTATTTGTGTATTGTGTGCTGAAATGTTTGGATTTGACTTGGTACAATTAATTCTTGGCTAGTTGTTCTTGAATTTCCCTCAGGATCAATAAAGTATCTATCTATCTATCTATGTATTATATAGTGCCTTTCCTATCTATCTATCTATCTATCTATCTATAGTGCTTTTCAGATCTATCTATCTATCTATCTATCTATCTATCTATCTATCTTATAGTGCTTTTCAGATCTATCTATCTATCTATCTATCTATCTATCTATCTTATAGTGCCTTTCACATCTATCTATCTTATAGTGCCTTCCAGATCTATCTATCTATCTATCTATCTATCTATCTATCTATCTATCTATCTATCTTTCAGATCTCCTCATCCAATATTCTTCCTCCAGGGTATTGAGATCATCCTCCTGATTTTTCTGTGTGAGTGTTTAGTCACACACACACATACTGTACATGTGCACTCCATACACACTCACACCATTTTCCACTTGTCTATGGGGATGCGGATGAACAATTTAAACAGATTTTTATTTTAATGGGAATTGTTACATATGGATCAATGCAACGTATAACTGCCTGTGATTAAATTTCGTTTCTTTCTCTCTATTAAATAAAATGACTTTTTCGAATGTTTGTCCCTGTGATTTGTTAATTGTCCTTGAAAAGCTATTCTAACAGGAAACTGTAAACGTTTTAATACAAATGGCATATCAAGATCTCCTTTCTTGTCTAATGTTATCCGCAGAAGATGTACTACATTACCTTTCTTGGATACATCCTTCTTTCTGCAGTAATTCAGCTGATGGAAGACCAGATGATGTTAATGGTTGTAGATATTCTTCATGATATTGTAAGTTGATGTTTTCATCTTCCGCACCATCACCACCAACTTTTTCAGCAGAGTCTATTGATACGCATTTAACCAATTTGCCGTGTTACCGATCAACATTTTTGGTGTTCATTCATTTGATTTCCTTGTTTCTCTGTGCTAGGATTGCCCGTGTTCTCATTGTTTATGTTGATTAGCCTTCGTGGTGAAACTCTTCAATAAGATTTGGACATAATACTGTACGTCTTCTTTAATTGGAGTCTTAAAGTGAGGAAAACGTTAAAATATATAAGAGCTGAGAGCGCAGGAAGTGTGTCTGACAAAAGCATTTACATGAATGAGAGCTGAGGTCTTGTTTGAAAATGTTTGAGAGGAGGGCACGACTTAAAAAAATCTCTCTTCCAAAAAGTTTTGTTGTGTCAAAGTATTTTTTTTATATAACATATATATTTAAAATGAAACATCCTTAATTGGAATGTGCTTTTTTTTTTGTTTATGCCTAAATGATACTGAGGTAACCTTTTAATTTTATTTTAACTATGATTTTGTATTGAATTACACTATACTATTAATATTATTACTTTTGAAAAAACCCTTCTCATACAAAAAAATGTAAAGTAATGTGGACTAAAGTCAATTCTGGGGCCCCTTCGAGATTAGGGGCCCTGAAACTTAAGCTTCATTAGTTTTCAGGGTAGATCCACCCCTGGTTGTAACTGCTGGTTGTGATTACCATTTTAAGGACCAGCATATTGGTAGCTCAGCAAGACAGGTCTTGGTGGAATTGATGAGCAGGATATTAGTAGCGCAACAAGACAGAAGTCACCATGTGATCCTGAGCAATCAGCTCAGCTGCATGTGGTCAAGTAATGTTTAGTATGAAACATATGATGCTTAGTATGCTATATGAAATTTCAACATTTTGGTTTAGTTATAACCACCACAGGTGTGCTGTTTGCCCCAGCACTTCTAAATAATGGTTGACTGTTAATCTAATATAAAAAGCGAACATGCAATAATACAATAATAATGCAATAATAACATGCCTACACACTTTTTTATTTCCTGCTTTCTATATCCTGAAATAAAATCGACTACACAGGATTACACTTATTTTTGCATTTTCGTTCTCCTTTTTTAAGGATTGTGCATTGCCCAAATCAATCCCGATATCAGCGAACATAAGGCAGGACCCAACTCGGGTCGGGGTGTCAGTCTACGAAAGAGACACAGTCATACGGGCAGCTCATGCTCACACCCATAATCAGTCATCCAGTGAGCGATGTCGCCAATATGCCACCCGCGCGCCCCTCTGGGACGCGACGGGAGCAGCCGGCCAGGCTAATGAGCTTTATACAGTACGCCTTTCCGCTAATGAATGACGTAATGCAAGTTTCTTTCGGCCGAGTCTCTACGAGGGGGAGGGGAAGAAGGCGTGACCTTTAGGAGAGTTGCGCAGGCGCATTGCGCAAGTGGCGCGCGGCAGTGGCGGCTGCTGGAGGTGAGAGCCAGAGACATGGCGGGGGAGGGGAGAGCAAAGCGAATGGCACCAGCAAACCTGAACGACGGGAACTGAAAAGAAAGCGAGCAGCAAACAACAACAAAAGCAGCAGCAGTAGCACGCATCGTCCTGACTTAGTCAGCGGGGCACTCGTGCACCCCCCCCGCACAACACGGGAAGGGGGGGAGGATGGTCAAGACGCCAGCAGGCATCAAAACGACGTGCTGGCTCGCTCTTGTTCTTTGCTGTATATCTAAAATGGAGGAGCACGAAGGAAACAAGTGAGTTTGCGATCGAGCGAGCGTCTTAATGACAGTTGGAATGACAAAGGGGCTTTACTTTTCAACACTTGCAATATTTTATGAACATTAACAGAAAAGAGAGAGTAAACGGGGGTCTCAGAATGCAGTCCTCAGCTGCACGAGGAGGTGGGCAGTAAGGAGTTTGTTTTTGTAATTTTTTCGGCGCACCCCTCCACCTTTCTAGTGGCTTTGCTAGAGATCGTTGGGTATTTGGCGCGACTCTTTTGCATTTGTTTGTACGTGGGATTATTGGTTAGATCTACCATTTGCATGAGGTTTTCTAAAATGGAGGATCGGCGCTGATTCGTGTGCTGGGTTTTAAACGAGACTGTGTAATCAAAAAATACATATAGAGTGAGCTTAGTAAGCTGTCCCGTCAATAGGCAGAGGGGGCGCTGGGAGTCTGTGCAGATGTTAAAGTTGTTTTTATTTCGCTTGTGCCTGCTCTTACATTTCTGTCGTATTGCCTTTATTTATTTATAATAATCCACCCCCTCCCTTCCTTTGTAATTGGTCTTCCCCGGCCCCTTCCTATACGTATCTTTGTTTCTTGGGGGTTCACTATCAGTGTCGTACAGACAGCGCTACAAGAAATAGAGAACGACCGGTCGTTGAGCGCATCATTGATCCTTTATGCTTTGTCTCTCTGGGTGCAGAATTTTATTTCTCTTAGGAACGTGTTAAGGATGTTCAGGAAAGATCGATAATAAAGTCAACGATTAAAAAAAAAAAGTCAGTTAACAATGCAGTCGATATGTGTATAAAGTCGATTTTTTTATAAGGATTAAAAGTCCGTTAGCCGTTTCGTTGTTCCCATCAATCGCCTGCACTGATCAGCTTTGATTTCAATACTTAAAGCTTGTTCTTCAAGAAATCCATGTGAGATCATTTAAAACAAACGGAATTGTGCAAATCGACTGTATGTTTCACGCCTGCTCTGTCTGCATTAAAACCTAAAAGATGTTTGTCAATTAAAGATCGGACGGTTTCGGGCAGCCACTTCGTATTTGGGTTTTTTTTTTTTTAGACCTTCGGTGTGTTTAGTTTATTTTTATTGGCCACAAGTGGACATTTGCTTTGATTCAGTCAGCAACAAGAATACATTGCCACATACACGAGGCATGTAGTAAACACAAATTAGTAATATATTTATATACAGAAAAACAGAATTGTAGAATAGTAACATAAAGGAAGTTTAATTTGGCGCATTTAAACGTTTTATTACCATTGTTATAAAACTATTTTTTATTTCTATTTCCTTTAAAGTCTCGCCTTCCAGATGTGTGTATAACATCAGTTAGCTTAATCAGGGAGACGAGCAAATGATCACAGGTGTACGCTTGTAAATTGTTACTTAAACTTTCAGAATATCAGTTACAAATTTTTTTTAAAAAGTTCTACGGTTGATAAGCCCTGGATACCAAACGTATTGTGGCCGTGTGCTGTGTTTGTGGAGTATGCACAATCGCCTAATGTCTGGGTGAGTGAGTATCTTTCCGTCACTATACCAGGGACATGCAGATTGGGAGACCTCACTAAGCTGATCTTGTATACTCGTGTGAAAAAGTAAGAACACCCTCCCCATGAAATGTTTTCTATCTTTTTAAAATGGAATTTTGGATATTTAAAGATTGTATCATCATTTAATCAGTATCTGTAAGTAAGGGTGATGTAATGGGGGATGAGCTAGACAAATTGAGTTTGCAGCATTCAATGAAAAATTAACGGATAGGCTATTTACATCTATGGAAAAGTAAGTACCCCCTTGGCTGTAATAACTGGTATTGCCCCCAAAAGTGGGCGTTTCTTATAACTGTATAGCGCACATTGGCTTTGACTGCCAGAAAATTTTTCCCACCCCTCCATGCAGACTTCTTTTGGTGGTGTGATGCTTGAGGGGGTGTCCAGGCCTTAATGCAGTAAAGCAACCAAAACCGGAACATTTCCACCACCATGCCTTTTAGGTATTAGGTTCTTTGGTTTTTCCTGAATGTGTCTTCTGGTACTGTGTCAATGTAACTCTTACCTTTGCTTTGTCTGGCCATAGCACATTGTTCCAGTAGTCCTTGTCTTTGCCAAGGTGTTCATGGGCAAACTTAAGTCATGCCCTGATGTTCTTTCAGTTTTCTCCTGACACACCTCCAATGTCAATCTTATTTCTGCAGCTTTTTTCTAATGGTAGACTTGTGCACTTTGACACTGACAGTGGCAAGAGCTACCTGCGCTTCAACAACAATGAACAAATCAAACTAAATGTTTGAGGTTCAAATAAGACAGAATATTATTAGAGAGAACCTCGTCTATTTCTGATCATTTACAACCGATTCTAATTTAAGGTAGTGAGAAATGTGCATGTACTTTTCCATTTGCATTATTGATTATTAAAATTATACAGGTCAGGTGAGGGGGCATGCACTTGTAAAGCATGTTGCTGCACCCACCAAACAATGAAACTACTCAGGATCCTGTTTGGCAACCCCCCAGGCAGACACTCGGTCCAGTCCCACCGTCTGGAAATGACCCTCTATCTGCTGCAGCTGGGTGTTATGTGGCGTCCCCTTGGCCTGGTCTAGCCACTCGGGTCCTCAATAATGAGCCAGATCACCCTTGGGGAATCATACCACATGGCTGTAGGGGCGTAACTGACGATCCCTCACAATGCAGGTAATGTGCCTCATTCTGGACTCTGTGAGCAACACAAATTCAAACCAGCGGTACCCAAGGATTCTCCAAAGCACTTCAGTCTTTGTTTCGGGTCTCTGGATAGCGTCCATGTCTCACAACCATATAGCAAGACAAGAAGCATTGGGACTCGAAAGACTTGGAGCTTTGTCCTTTTGTGTAGATATAGGAGTGCCACACACCCCTTTCCAGCAACCTCATGTCCCCCCCTTGCTCTCCCCTATCCGTATACTGACTTTATAAGAAGAGACACCAGAGACATGAGTGTCACTGCTGAGGTAAGTAAACCTCTCGATTAGGTCGACACTCTCTCCGCAAACAGACACACTGCTGATGGATGTGCCTAAGATGCCTACTAAGGCCTGGATGTTGTTTTTTACCCTCATACCCCTCACTCAGTCTCCAGCATCATCAGCAAAGTCAAGATCAGTGAATCTCTCTTCACCAACAGATGCCCCTCAGCCACTAGACCCCAAAACCTTGCCCAACACCCTAGTCCATCCAATCATTGAACAGACGATACAATACAATAGACTACAAAATGTAAATGTAGCCTGTTGTTTATTATATCATCTTTCCCTAAAGATACTGTTAAGATGAAAATCAAATCGTAATATGCCAATAAATGAAAAACAATTTCATGATGTGTACTTGCCTTTTTAACTTGACTGTTTTAAGTGAGGGCAGTGCAAATGTGTGCCATTATGCACAAATGGTCCTGTTGTGTTAGTTGACAGAACTTGCTGTTTTAGAGGAGCAAGTTAGCGATTGGCGAGCACAGCATTTCTACAGTCCAGAAAGCTTGCCTTTATTTTTCTGTTGTTTATTCATCAGTTTTACAATGTCTTGTATTTTATTCTGAAGATTCAGCTTAATTGTGAAAATATTGCTTTTTTTCCCAGGGCCTTAATATGTCTTCAGAGAAACCAGGTGCATTGGAAGAGTAACATGTAAATGACAATTTTTGAACAAAATATTGAGATGGAGCTAACTGCAGCCTGCAACACTTGTGGCGTAGGTCAGGTAGTGCCCGCAACGCCCTTTGAGTCAGACAGCCCTTATCGTAGCCACAGTGTGATGGGGCCCTAATCTTAATAATAATAATTCTTTGCATTTATATAGTGCTTTTTTCACTACTTAAAGCGCTCAGCAATTGCAGGTTAAGGACCTTTCTCAAGGGGCCCAACAGAGCAGTCTCCCTTTTGGCATTTGCAGGATTCAAACTGGCAACCTTCCGATTGCCAGTGCAGATCCCTTGCCTCACAGCCACCACTCCGCCTACATCTTCACTATAGTGCAATGCAATGGCCGTTTTGTGAGTGACATTGAGGGCTCCTCATGATGTTGGGGCGTTACATGACTGAACTCCTAGGTACTGCAGTTACACTCTGTTGAAAATATTGGAATAAATTTTTATTCCATTGGAATTAAATTGCAGCGTATTTCTTGCTGCCTCATTGCATCAGTGTCTTGGGTTAGAATTCATTCCCCAGTCACTCTCTGTGTGGCATTTGCTTGTTTTCCCAATGCTTGTGTGAATTTTCTGCAGATACAAAGATGTGCTTTTCAATTTAATGTGCAATTCCAAACTGAGCTGAGTGTTCATGGAGTGGCCCTGCAATGACCTGGCACCCTATGCAAGGTTCATATTTGTCTCCATTGTGCCACCGTGACGGTCAATTGGCTTCGTCAGGTTTGACAATGTTCACACTTTTCATTTTAATTATTTTAACAGATTAAATTGTAATTGGCAAAAAGTACATGTACAATGTTATTTATTTTAGGAAACCATGAAAGTCATTATTGAAACTGATTTTGTTTTTTTCCCCCCTCACCTACTTCTTTTCTAGGCTATCCAAACAATCTGTCATCTTGTGAGGACAAGGCCATAACCCCTGACAGTCTGTTCATCTGATGTGGCAGGGGTTTTCGCTTTTATTTCAATTTGTTTGAACCATGAATATGCGGTCAACTGTTTTCAAACCAGCAACCCTAAAGCTGGAGAGAGATTTGAATCCTGAAAAGGTGGATCTGGAAAAGTCTCAAAGTTCCGCTTCTGGCACCCACAGCAAGGGACCTGACCTCGGACGGGCAGAGGTTCACGACGGAAATCATTTGCCCACCGTGCTGATAAATATCAACAACAAGAACCGAAAACTGAAAGAGAACCTCCATATTCATCATGCCGTCAGCAAGGGTGCTCGCACACCAGGGCCTGCTGGTCAGAACAAAACGCAGGGTGCCTGTCTGGGACAGGAAGAGAACTGGATGAGTTTAGAGGCCCTCACTGCTCCAAATAAGCCAGTAGGGACTGATAGCAACCTTATTAAAAACAAGCCCTTATTTATGTCCGGGCAGACTGATAGCATGAGCAAGACTGCATCTCCGGTGAACACTAATCGGAACACTCGGGAGCTGGCCTCTGAGAGCACAGACAGAAATGCAGGTGCAGTTGGGGGACCCCTTAGCGTTGTTGCTTTGGAGGTGAACTTGGAAGGGAAGTGGCAGAATTTGAAGAAAAACACCAGCCACAGCCCTACACAAGCAAATTGCCTAAGACAGATCTTGCTTCTGCAACTGGATTTGATTGAGCAACAGCAGCAACAGCTGCAGGCAAAAGACAAAGAGATTGAAGAGTTAAAAAACGAAAAAGAAACGGTACGAAAAACCTTCACTTAAGGTTGGAAGTATACCCTATAACTGTATAAAGTCAGCATTCTGAGTACATTGAAACAGGGAAATGTGACTGCACATACATTGAAGTTTTATATGGAGCAGAATAATTAAAACTTCACTTTGCTTTGGTGTAACTTTTATTTTTCTGGGTAAGGTGTAGCAGTTTTGTTAATTTTCTATTAGGGTTTTCGGTTCAGCTTTTATCCCTCTCTATCTCATTTTTATATATTTTTTTCCCTTTACTCCTCTAGAGTTTGCCATATCTTTGATGAAGCAGCCACACTCCCATAGCATGCATCTTTCAAAGTTCCACATGTGTGTGTAAAATATCACCATATTTTGTTGAAAATTGAATGACTTGTGTTTTCACCTTGTTCAGTGTAAATATGTATCAGGCGTTTCATTTAAATGTTAAGTGTTTTTTTTTTTTTTACAGATTGTTTTAAACACTAGAAATGTACAATTTTAAAGTTTTTTTCTTTATTATTAGTCCTCCATTTCTGTGCACTTTATTTTTACAGACTTGACACAGTCTACGTAAGTGTCAGCCTTGAGTTCCTTGTATCCTTTACCTTCAAGATACTTGTGCACTTTAAAATTAATAAGTATACACTGGTATGTCTATCTCTGGACTGGACTTTTACTAAAACACTTAATAGAATATATTTTCAGTTTCTAAATGTTTTAAGTTCAGTGTAGGCTTTCAAAAGTCGTGATATTGAAAATTGTATATTTTTAAATGAAGCGAATTGGTGTTTTTAGTTTGTCTGATTGCTATGTTGTTCACATTTATGCTTAGACTTTTTAGTACACAATTTTCACACTTCACTTTTTCCTAATGTCTAACAGAGTTCTTCCTTTGAGGTTACATATACTAGTAATTGAAGCAATGACCCATCTGGATGCTTCCTTTGGAATGCGGATTATGGGAGACACATAGAACTTTAACACCACATTTCCCAGTATGTTTGTTAATACAGCCAATTTTAAAAAAAGTGCTTGAAAATTGCAATTTTAAAAGTCACATTTAATGCATGCAGTTCACATTGTAACTCTTTCTGTATGATGATTACAGCATCAATAAGCACAGGTGTTTTTGTGAACTTTCATGAGTTACTGTTTTTCAGGTGAAATTTTATAAATCACCTTGTCTTCATTTATTAGCTCCTGGCACGGATTGAACGCATGGAGCGGCGAGTGCAGCTGGTCAAAAAGGACACGACAAAAGAGAAGCAGAAGAACGTCCTCGCAGAGTGTGAAGAGCATGAGGCATTTCCCGAACCAGAGAACAGTGAGAGGGAGGATGTTGCCGATGAGGAGACAGACTGTCGTCCACTTGACTCTCTGAGGGCCTTGCATTTTTCTCGTGTAGAAAAGGGTCACAAAAGGTATGAGGAGGCTGGTTGGTAAAGCCTTCATTTATCTTTGTAAGTTCATAATTACTATTTGACCGTAATGTGAATAAAAGTGTGTTTAAGTGCCTGTTATAGTTATTCATGTTATTACAGAAAATACTCTTTCTGGAGCCCCAAGACCCAGATGAAAAAATTGTCGGGAGAATTCTCAAAAGCACGGCGAAAGACACCCAAGCTCTCTCTCAACAACAATGATATGGAAGCTGGTCATTCGCTTACCCAACGGGAACTTCGCAGCAAGGAAGCCATAGAAAAAGTGGGTGACTTGCAGGGAGACAATTCTCCAAGCAAGGGATTTTTTTTAAGCCTCCAGCCTAAGGCAGAACCTTTGTCATCTTCTTTTGAGATGGAGGACCTGCCTTACATGTCCACCAAAGAGATGTACCTCTGCCGCTGGCACCAGCCTCCTCCGTTTCCACTTCATGAGACTTCTCCCAAGAAAGAGGAGACCGTGGCTAGTAAGTATGATTTCAGAAACTGCTGCCTCAAACCTCCAGGAAATTGTATTTAGGTCCCTGTGATGGAAAGTGCCAGTTATTGTTTTGATATACGATTTGTTTCTAATCCCCCCGTTTTTTTTCCTCTAAGTTCCTTCATGGAGAGAACATTTTATGGAACCTCTGGAAGAAGCCACAGATGTTGTAGAGGTCAGTGTACAGGTGACACTGCTGTTTGTCATAACAGCATCTGATTCTGAGTAACATACTTGCATGGCTGTATTATTTTAATAATCTTTTTCTCTAAAGAACTTAGATGATGGTGTGTTCTTGAAGCGGCATGCCAAACTGGAGCTAGATGAGAAGAGGAGAAAAAGGTGCGTATTTTATTTAAATCCAGAAAAAAAACTGAAATGCATGTGTTTTTTTAACACTGGCACTGTAGTTACTGTAACTTCTACCACTGCCACCTCCTTACGGTTTGTGTTTTAATCCCTAGAATGTGTATCCCTAGCTACGGTATTTTTATTCGAATCTTAGCTTGAGTGTAGTTTTGTTTTAGCTTTAGATTGTTGGGCACATTCATCATGTGTACAATATGTCTATACACACTAATGTGTTAATAATTTTGTTTTTAATCCCGAGGTTTAACTAAAAAGCCACCATTATCCAGGGAGCATTTTTTCTAGTTTTTATTTACAACCAAAATGTATATGCATCAGGCACTAACACAGTGGATTTGTGCTTCTACCCTATGGATAGAGCTTTGTGAGTTAAACTCCTTTGGCAATTCAGTGTTTGTTTTGTAGTTTACACTTTCTACCCATATCTGTGTGGATTTTTTCTTCAGGTATTCCAGCTTTCCTCCCACTTCTTTCAAAGACCTGTGTTTTAAGATAGTTGGCAATTAGATATGATATTGATATTCAATTATGTGAATTTCCCCTTGGGAATTAATAAAGTATCTATAGCTATCTAATCCTGCCAACTATACTAAAATATCTATCGATCGTAGCCCCCATGTAATTCTGGGCCCATCATTTAAGTCACATCCAGGTGCCAGTATAGGCTTGGAATTTATCTTGTAACCCTAAAGATTTGAGAATGTCAAGTGTGTGTAGAAACCCATAAATATTTGATGACCACAAATGTAATTTAATATGGAATTCATGGTTCTAGTAAACATTTTTGTATCTGCATTTTGAGAGCTTGTTGCCTAGAATTTGAGTGAAATCATCAAAGGCTTACTGTCTAGCCATCTTTACTTCAACCTTTGTGGAAATAATCTTGTACCCCAAAAACTAGAGTGCCAGATTTTAGTTTTGTATCTTCATTTGTTTCTGAAATGTGAAGGATTTAAAAAAGGGGGTGTGCCACTAATTTTTCTGTGGAAATTAAAAATGACAGGGTTACGTAAGTGGTAACTTTTAAACTCTTAATGCCAGGTGGATGAAATTTTCAGGGGTTTCCTTTCAGTACTAGATGTCTATAACTTCTAAAATAGTTGATCCACGGTTGCATATTTACAAATCCATGGCTTACTGATAGTATAAAAATGTATTTTGTGCTTTAGAGCAACTTTAGCCCTCTATATATCTACAGTAAACCACATCAGTTCTTTCAGGTTTTGATAGTTATTACTTATGTTATTTTTCTTTAGCATCTAAATCTGAATGTAATGAAGCTTTGATTTTTCTGAGGTATTAAAAATGTAAAAAAAAAAAATGCATATTGGTCTTGTATGACAACTTCTGCCACAAAAAGGATTATAAAATAGAAAGAGCTTGTTTTAATAATAAATGGACAAAATAGTCAGTACCTAGAACCAAACTATATTTATTAATTTATCTTTATAAATTAAGGGTCCACAGCCTGTTGTTAAAGCCTTAACATCTCATAAACTAATACGTTTATGAACCTGACATTTTGAATTCTAGTTATTGGGAACAATGACAATTGGTTGGTGTGAAGCTAATTGAAGATTTTCGGTCAGGAACATTTTCTAAACTCTGATTTGGCACACTGCGGTGGGTTGGCGCCCTGCCCGGGATTGGTTCCTGCCTTGCGCCCTGTGTTGGCTGGGATTGGCTCCAGCAGACCCCCGTGACCCTGTGTTCGGTTTCAACGGGTTGGAAAATGGATGGATGATTTGGCACAAGTTGTTATTTAAAGGGTGAATGTAAAAAATGTCTCCGGCCTGCAAGTTTTAATCATAAAAGTTTTATGATACAGATAGGAAAATGTTATCTTTTTTATTTATTTATTTTTTTGTCCTGCCGAGTATTTAGATAGTGTTTTTAGTGACGATTCAGAACATTCTCAAACTGTCATATAGATGTATGTTTCCTTTATATGGACAGCCTTGGTGCTATAATTGGTGAAGTTTAAATGACCTGTCATTTTAGGTGGGATATCCAGAGAATTAGAGAGCAGAGAATGTTCCAGCGACTCCAGCAGCGCATGTACAAAAAGAAAGGCATTCAGGAGTCTGAACCTGGGTTGTCATCCTTCTACCCAGATGCAGAAGATGGTAAGAAAATGTATACCTGTATATATTTTTTAATTAATGTAAACATAGGAACCAGTTGGCTTAAATATTAAATATTGTTACATTAAAATAAAGTTCAGTTATTGTAAATATGCACAATTCTGCTGTTTGTTGGAATGTCATTGTTTTTTCACTTTTATTTCACCTTTATAATTATTTTAAACAAGGTATAGAAGTTTGGGTTGGGGTTTAAACTCATTTTGCCTTTTTTTTATTTTATTTTGTGTCTGCTTATTTATTTCAAAGTAATTGGTTGTTATCTGTATGTTAATGTTGGTTTCATTTGTAGAATGTTAGAATGTTTTGTTCTGGTTTTAAAAAAAAAAATAGGTTTAGAATATTGTACTTTGTTAGGCCTATTGGGTTCTTTTTACATTTTCTAATGTGTTGAATTTTAGCGCAATGATGTCTAGTGGCTTAGACCATTTGTCTTATCTGCTTTATGTATGTTTTTAGTTTTTTTTTTTTTTGAATAGCAAAACATTACATCAGCATATTACTCAAGTCCAACAATAACATAACTGATACAACAATTAACTTGGTCTTGTCTGCTTATTATAAATCGGCACAATATGTGTGGTTTTATATTCTATTGTTTTATTGATCTTTTTGTTCTCCTTTTCCTTCAGTGGAGAGTCTCATGATCACTCCAACCCTGCCAGTTGTTGCATTTGGTCGCCCACTGCCAAAACTTGTTCAGCAGTAAGTTAACCTTTCACTAGCCTGACCATTTTCAACTCAAGAACAAATGTGGGGGGGGTCATGTTTAACCTTATTATATAAAACGTTGTAATAGAGTCTTGTCTGAGCATTCTGCATGTTAATAATTCCTGTCCAGTCCTGGCCATGTTAAAGCTTATTTTCTGTGTCTGTTACTTAATGTTTTCTTTTCTTGTATATCAGAAATTTTGAGCTTCCTTGGCTGGATGAAAGAAGTCGATGCAGAATTGAAATGCAGAAGAAGCAAACGCCACATCGGACCTGTCGGAAATAAACACTTTTCTCTGGGCCTCCCAAATTCATGCTTTTGAGTTTGTACAGACCAGGAAGGCGGAAGAAAAATACACTTTCTCCCTTTCAGAAAACATTTAAGAGAAATTTTAATGATAAAGAACTTGATCTGTGTTGGGATGACTGCAGTATTTAAAAGAATGTTCTCTTATGCATTAACTTTAATTCTACCCACCCATAAGATGTGTCCAGACATGGAGAAAAAAAGTGTATCTCTTTTTGTATTTTCCTGTCTTCATATCACCCTCTGTAGAAGGTCATTCAGGTATTAGTGTGTTTTTTGAGTTTTGCATTATGCAGTGAAATGGGGGTGGAAACCAGAAGCTTAAGATGAGTAATTATCAATGTTAACGTTGAAGTAGCTTTTTTTGGTGACCTACTATCACTTTTTAAAGGTAGAGGAGACCAGGGTTTGGTCTGTTTGGAGAGAGAGAATCTTTAATATTTTTAATGTCAGTTTCAACTGTCTAAAAAGTTTTTGAGATGGCAGTGATATGGTGGCAGTGCAGGAACATTAGGATTCATTGGACCAGGACCATACCCTGTCTTTCCTGCACTGATATGTTGGAGCAAAAAGATATTCTTCCCCACTGTTCCTGCACTGATATGTTGGAGTTAAAGAAATTGGAGAAAGCGTAAGGAAAATTACATATTAATGGAAATAATAAGGCTTGAAATTCTTTCCTCTTACGTTGGGGTTTAGTGCGTGTTGGTCTCCCTAGCCACCCAGATTTTATAGTTTTCTGCGGCTGCTGGTAACATTGGCCTTTTTGTTTCTGTTTACGAAAGGCTAGTTTGATAGTTTTGAGATATGAGGGAGCAATGTTTACTTTAGAGGTGGTGAGGGGAAGCAGGATTGCTCTGAAATGGGAGTCACACTGCCAGTGCAAGAGAGTGAGTGAGAGTGCTAAATTTTCAGACTTTATTCTGTTTACCTCCTGATAGCGATGACTGAGCTGCTTTTACCACCTTGTAAAATGAGACATACATGTGGGAATGCAAAATGATGAACCAGAAAGCTTTTATCCAATGTTTTTATGTAAAGGTAAATGCTTTCCATTGACCAGTTTTATCACCTATTTACATGTTTCCTCTGATTTTAAATAATGTTAATTTGGTGCGTTTTTACGGCTGTATGCAGTGAGCACTTCTGTGTATGTGACTGGCCCAAAGGTTTGCACAGTAATTTATTGCCTGTAACGATGCTTTAAAGATTGTGGCAATTCCTGAAGAATTCATCACTTTTTTTTCCTTGTACTGTAATGGCTTCATTTCTTGGTCTACTTTTCACTCCTATTCACTGGAAGTGAGAACTACCAAGCTTAGTTAATACAAGATACCCATGCAAATCAAGAAACAAGTGGATACATTCTGGCATGACCCTTTATGGGTTTGATCAAAGATGTGTCAACTTTTATTTTGCACCTTTTTTTAATCACCAGTAGACCTTAGCATGGAAGTGTAATATGCTGCATGATGCATTCACCCATTGTTTTGGCTGCTCAGTATTAAAAGTGGTAAATTAACTGTTTTTCACAAATGCACAGAAGATAGGGTTTGCAGTTCTAATACTTGATCTGACTGAAGCAGCATTGTGTTCACACACACACACACACACACTCTTTAAAACATCTACTTATCCCCACCACCATCTCAAAAAAAGGAACTGCATTCTACAGTGTTCAGCGGGTGTACTGTGTGCTCTACATGGTGGGAAGTGATTTAAAAAAAAAAAAAAAGTTGCTTATGGCAGAACTTAATTTTACATATATACTAATTAAAATATATAAGAATCCCAGGGCTTGATTAAAAAGAAAATCCAGGAATGGTGGTCTCTTTCTATGCTGCTGCCTGGTTCTAAAGGTTTGAAATCTTAAATACAGTTGTTCGACATACTGCTTTCTGTGCACACGTGTTCAATGTACCCTAGTTTGTCTTCCCCCAGCTGCAGTCTAATAATTATCTCTGTTTATAAGAGGTTCTGATTTATGGCTTCTTTGTTTTGTTTTCTTTTTGATGAATTTTAAAACCACCTTTCCTAATTGTGTGTACTTAGGTTTTGAGTTAAATTCATCTTTGTACCATTCTTGGGCAACAAAAATGAATGGAAAACATGTAACCACTTCTGTAAATAACGTTCGGACATGCTGTATATAAGCAAAGTGGGACTTGGGCAAAACAAGCAAAAAAAAAAAAAAAGTTCTATTTGTTTGAGTGTTAGTATTATTAAAAACAAGGTCTGGGTGTGGAATAAGCAGATTTTTTTTTTTTTTTTGTAATAAAAATAACAGCTGCATTAGTTTTATTTGTAAAAATTTTCCTGCATGGTGGTTTAAAACTGCACTTTTACCGGCAGTGTGTTAATAGTGCTGTTTGGGCTTGGTCATGTAACCTTGTGCTTTCTTCACAATAACGGCAGCAAGGTGGTCCCTCTTCCAAGACAGCGGTGAGGGAGTGTGGAGTAAATGTCTTAAAAACTGCAAAGTATATTGAGGTAACATACTGGAACTGTTGCCTAATCTGCTGTGTTCATCAAATCGATCATCCTTTGTGCACTTGACAAGATCAAATTATTTGCTACATGCAAATCATACAGACAGCATGATATGTAGCTAAAGTATTAGTTTATAAAGTTTTGACATTTTCCACAGTTTGTTGTATTGACTCAACCGTGGCTTATTTGGTACTGATACAGAAAAAGACTCTTTGGTGCGGATTTAAATTTGTGATGGTGGAGAATCACCATGTCGTTTACAGTCGTGTAATGTTTCTTCTGTATTAACACGTATAGACGTGCCAAGATTTGCTCTTCATTTATACGGTATAGATAAAGGGGATATAATAAATATACCACATTTATTTTGTACTTCATAGCATAATTTAAATAAATGCAAATTTGCTGTGGGGACGGGGGCGTAAGTAGACTGACCCCCCATTTATCAATACCTCATGTACTTCAGATTAGAATTAGGTATAAATGATTAGAACATCATGAGATGTTAGATGTCTTGTCTGAACCTGCATTTTTTTTTAAACCTCAATTAGTTTGGTTGGACGCATGTCATAACCATGTTGACTGTGAAAGACTTCTATGAGGCCTTGTGCAAGAAGGCTTTAGACGTCTGGGCAGGGGTGGGCAATGTCAGTCCTGGAGGGCCACAGTGGCTGCAGGTTTTCATTCCAACCCAATTGCTCAATTAGAAGCCAATCCTTGCCAGTCTTGCACCTTATTTAATTTTATGGCTCGTTAGTCTGCAATGTTAGGTTCTTATATCGTGGATTTTTTTTCCCTTTCCAAGGATATCATCCAAATGATTTGAAGCATAAAACAATTTTCTGTTTGTCACATTTTCTATTACATATTTTACTAAATCAAACAGTGCATGATGAACACACACAGATGTAAATGAAAAACTGGATGGAGAACTGCTGTCTGCTTTGTCATTTACATTGTATTGCTAATAAGCATCCATTAAAACAATGAATGCAGCTCTTTAAGATTGAAATAAGCAGTCAAGGGTGGGAGAAACTTAACAAGCGAGACCACTACAATGAAGCATAAAAATAGTCACTTAAGCAATGTGTTTCATCAGCAATAATTGTTCTTTCATGAAGAAGCTGGGTTGGAACAAAAAACCTGTGACTCTCCAGGACCAGCATTGCCCATCCCTGGTCTAGGGTGGTTGAGAAGGTATTAAAGAAGATCTATAATCAGAAATCAACCATTCCATTACCTAGAACATCATGTACAGGTGCAGAAAATTTCAAATGCTCCGTGGTGGGTACAGCAGCTGGTGTATGCCGAATGATGTCTGTAAAAAACCCAGAATTTTATCACAGCTAGCTCTGGCCACTGTTTAAGTCAAAAGTGTGAAGAGCCCACCATTTCAAGAAGGCTGTGCAAATGAGATCTCCATTAGAGGTGTACCAGGTAGAAAACAGAAAGAACAATGGGTACACGATTCAAGTTTGTCCTTGAGCACCTGGGCAGAGAGCAGGTATTCTGGAAACGTGTGCTCTGGAGAGACAAGGCAAAGATAGTTATTTGGCCACAGTACCAGAAGACAGTGAAAAACAAAGACAGGATTTGACCATAAAAACTTCATAGCATTTGTAAAATGTGGATGTTGCTGAATCAGGGCCTGGGTAGAATCCACTAGGAGTTCTTCATTGTACTAGAGTGGGTCTGAGGTTATGGTGAAACCATCTGGCAGGAAATTGAAGCACAACTGAAAGTGGACCTTGCACTGTGGCAATGATTCTCAGCATACCATTATGTCCACCAAGGAATGGCTGAAAAGAAAAAAAATGGAGGGGTCCTGGAATGATCATGTCAAAGCCCACATCTTAATTCCTTCAAGATTAGGGGGCATTGAAATTGGCTGTACATGCAAGACCCCCCTGAAACATTACGCAGCTGAGAGAATTCTGTAGGGAGGAGGGGGAAAATCTTACAGTTTACCAGACTGTTGGACAAAGGAAACTCCATCTTGAGGGGGCAATACCAGCCATTAGAGCTAGGGGGTAGTGGACTTCTACAGATGGAAGTACATTTCGTAGTTTTTCTTTAGATAAAGGAAAGATTCTCTTTAAATGAAAATCAGAACTTCATGTGTCCGCAAACATTAAAAAAGAAATCATTTATAGGGTGTACTTGCTACATCTTGTGACACTACGTTTTATTCACAGATAGTGTCTTTTGGTGTTCTGTGCAGTCAGATGAGTCCAGTGAAGTTCTTACTCGAGTGTCTTAACCAACAAGCCATGTGGTGCCACATGTGGGTGCTGTGACTTGGTGATTATAGCTACCTTACCATGAAATTTTGGTCCTCCCCACCTGAAAAATCTCAAAATGGTGGATTCAGAAGACACCTTTACTTTTTATTTTCTAGTAAACAAAGTAAAGAATCATCGAAAAATTCAATTTTGATGAATCCGAAAATACCATTTTTGGAAATATGTCTGTGTGTGTAAACATGATAACCTGATTACGCTTTCATTCTCGTTAACCAAATTTTGCATACAAGTATTAGGTACAAAACATAGATTTCTATGAACTTTTGAGCTATTTCCGCTAAACTGAAGTGGTACTCTTTTTTTTTTTTTTCAACTGGAATTTAATCAACTTTACTTTTATAATAATTGTTGAATATATTATTAACTAGCCGTGCCCCACGGCTCTGCCCGTGTAGTAGTGAAACAGGGCAGCCGCCCAGCTCCCACTCCTGACATCACGCTTCCCCCTTCCCTCAGCCTGCAGCCACTGTCTCGGATTAGTGTGAATATATCACTCCTGCAGGCGAACTATAGTACTTGGCGCGATGAGAGAACTCGCAAAACTCAACCAGAATGTTTAAGCAAATTATAGAAAAAACACGATCTAAATACATTAAGTAATTCTCTTGTTCACTAGCTAAGCAGACGTGAGGTACTTCCCGAGGCTGGTGCATGATTGAGGAGGGTACCGCCCCCTTTACCTCAGACTGTAGCCGCTCTCTCGGATTCACACAAATAAAATCGGTACCACAAGCGAATTATGATACTTGCCGCAATGAGTAAAGTTGCAAAATCAACCGGAATGTTCAAGCAAATTATAGAAAAAAACCTGATCTTTTCTACATGAAAAGAGAACAGACAGACAGACAGAATATGTGTGGACCACGAAATTTTTAAAATTGTTTCTTTGCAAGTACCTATGGGCCAAGGGTAACCTACATTCCAAATTTCAAGTCCTTGTGGTTCGGGAGATTTCGTGATGAGCGAGTCGGTGGTATTTGACTTATATATATTTATATATATATATATAGAGAGAGAGAGATTTGCTGAGGCTGCATGCAGTACTCAGTTCCATCACTACATCCATTATCCAAACTGCTATATCCTAACTACAGGGTCATGGGGGTCTGCTGGAGCCAGTCCCAGCCAACACAGGGTGCAAGGCAGAAAAAAACCCTGGGCAGGGCACACCCACACACTAGGGACAATTTAGGATTACCAATGCACCTAACCTGCATGTCTTTGGACTGTGGGAGGAAACCGGAGCACCCGGAGGAAGCCCACGCAGACACAGGAAGAACATGCAAACTCCACGCAGGGAGGACCCAGGAAGCGAACCCAGGTCTCCTAACAGTGAGGCACCAGCTCCATCACTAAATTTGCTGCAAAAACCTAGAGCACTTCCTAAATGTCCCTGTATTCAAATTCATGGTGTTAAGATTCTTCATGAAGTACTGGATGAAATAATGCTTCCCTCCAGGAGTCAACAATCTTGACATCCATTATGCAGATGCTTGCATGTAATCATTTGTGAAGAACGCCATCAACTCTCGCATCGCTAATATCTTAAGGTTATGTTGCGACTTTTCCAGCAACTTCATTTACAAAGTCTTAGCGAATCGGAGGCAATTCTGAAGTGCTAACATGATCACAAGTCTTGTAGTCTGACATTTCTTTCTGCGACTTGTCCTGTTAAAACTCAAACAGACTCTGTCTAAAGTTGCAAGGGTGTGATCTCGTGCATCACAGCTGACAACCAATGAGCGCCCACTCAGAAGTACAATGTATATAATGCAACTATGAAAAATAAGGAATGTGTGTTTATTGGACCTCACAAACAGAAGAGAGACTTGTCTTTCTGATGTGTGTCGCATTTCACATGCCACAACTGGATGGATAAAAGGAAAACAAAAAAAAGGACAGTTATTGTGGTTACCTTTGCCATACCTGTAAACCATCTGCACGCCTACCAGTAGCGCTTTGGAAATGAGAAACTCGTCACCCCGTCAGGTAATCTGACATCCCCTTGCAGTTTCTAGCCATTTAATCTGAAAAGATCAGCAACGACAAGCATCACATTTGACATCGCCTCCAACTAGAAGTCGTGTAATGTGACATTGACTTGACAGTGTCTGCTATCTCACTCACCAGCACTCTTTGTTGGTCCATTACAATACAATGTTTTCTTCTGTTGGTGATGTTGAATGCTGGCCAGACCTTATGTCATCGTTAGGAGTCTCCCTGCCTCAATGGAATTCTGTTGTCCGTCTCTCGACTGGTCCCAGGATGTGCTGACTAGGCGAGGATGGATCTCCAAAGGCCTGTTGTTCTCCAACATTAGAAATTCAATCATATTATACGGCTTGGCTTTGGGGCGTTTGGCGTGTTTATCAACTTGGTTCTGAAACAAGAAATGTATACTATAAATCATAAATAAATAGCAAAAAGCTGTAACTCAGATATTTTACTGCAAAGGAGGTGATCTTTAGGTTTTTAATACTTAGTGCCTTGGAATACTCCTTTTTGGTTTAGACTTCATATTTTATGATCCTGCACAGTTTGCTTGTTCCGGCACACTGAAATGGTATCAGATTATCACATCTTGCAACGGGAGGCAACTTTGATTGGGAAAACACATTCAAAAAAACTAAGATTTACATATTTGTGCATAAATCCAGAACTTTAATACAGAATTTCTTCCCTGAAAAATCAGTCCATCACAGGGTGAGCACAAACACAAAACACAACTAAGGCCAGTTTAGCAATGGCAGCTCACCTAACCTGCACGGCTTTGGATTGTGGAAGGAAGCCAGAGCAGCCCTGGGTACATCCATCCATCTTTCTAACCTGCTTTTAGTAATGTTGGGGGAATGGCAGACACAATCCAAAAAGACTCGGACAAGCTTGAGAACTGGGCAAACACTGTAGAAAAGTGCAAAGGGATATACAAGGGCAACATTGGTTATAAAAAAGATGGGAGACACTGAGCTACAGGTAAGCAACCCCTGAAAAGGAATTATGGGTTTATGTTAACACAACATTTTCATCATTTAAGCAATGCACAAAAGCAATCGAAAGGGAAAATAAAATGTCAGGTTATGTCATAAAAAACATTGAAGATAAATCAAGGAGTGTTATGCTCTAGTGCAGGGGTCTCCAACTCCAGTCCTGGAGAGCTACTGTGGCTGCAGGTTTTCATTCTAACCCTTTTCTTAATTAGTGACCAGATTTTGCGGCTAATTAACTCTTTGCCTTTGCCTGTATATATACACATACAGGGGTGGGAAAAGTACAGTAAGTTTACAGTTGTGAGTACACAAGGCTGGCAATTTGAGCACTTATGGGATTGCACCCAAGTACAGTGTGCCATTGTGACATTCTATTGAGTTAATAAAGCTACTGTAATAATCATAACCTGCATGCCTTTTTTCCATACAAAAAACTGTAAACCTACTTTTGCCCCCCTATATCTATCTCTCTCTCTCTCTCTCTCTCTCTATATATATATATATATATATATATATATATATATATATATATATATATATATATATATAATGTGTGTGTGTGTGTGTATTGTAAGCCACTAGGGGGCATACTGTCGCCCCAACCCCAGACACAGACAGACAAGACACAGGTTGAACTCAACACCCATGTTTATTTACAGCTTTGTGCACAAAATACCAACGCCACACCAATATACAGTACCTTCTTGTCACCAGTCCATCTGCCTCCACTCCTCCTCAGCCTTTGTTTCCTTCTGTCCGACTCTGGCTCCTCAATGGCGTGCGGCAGCACCTCTTATTCGGGTCCCAGGAGTGTTCCAGGTGACTCATCAGTATTACCTGGAATCACTCCCAGGTGTGCTGGAGGTCCTCTATAGGGCCCTGCCGCTCCTCCTGGCGGCCCCCTCGGAACCCAACAGGGCTTCACCAAATTGTAGTTCCTGACATGCCCTGCGGAATCCGTGGTGCCACAGCCACCCAGGAGGGCTGCCCTCTAGTGTCCATCAATGCCCTCTCTCCTGGTCCTTCCACTCTGCTGGCCAGACATCACACTATACACTCACCTAAAGGATTATTAGGAACACCTGTTCAATTTCTCATTAATGCAATTATCTAATCAACAAATCACATGGCAGTTGCTTCAATGCATTTAGGGGTGTGGTCCTGGTCAAGACAATCTCCTGAACTCCAAACTGAATGTCAGAATGGGAAACAAAGGTGATTTGCGCAATTGTGAGCGTGGCATGGTTGTTGGTGCCAGACGGGCCGGTCTGAGTATTTCACAATCTGCTCAGTTACTGGGATTTTCACGCACAACCATTTCTAGGGTTTACAAAGAATGGTGTGAAAAGGGAAAAACATCCAGTATGCGGCAGTCCTGTGGGCGAAAATGCCTTGTTGAGAATGGGCCGACTGATTCAAGCTGATAGAAGAGCAACTTTGACTGAAATAACCACTCATTACAACCGAGGTATGCAGCAAAGCATTTGTGAAGCCACAACACGCACAACCTTGAGGCGGATGGGCTACAACAGCAGAAGACCCCACCGGGTACCACTTATCTCCACTACAAATAAGAAAAAGAGGCTACAATTTGCACGCGCTCACCAAAATTGGACAGTTGAAGACTGGAAAAATGTTGCCTGGTCTGATGAGTCTCGATTTCTGTTGAGACGTTCAAATGGTAGAGTCAGAATTTGGCATAAACAGAATGAGAACATGGATCCATCATGCCTTGTTACCACTGTGCAGGCTGGTGGTGGTGGTGTAATGGTGTGGGAGATGTTTTCTTGGCACACTTTAGACCCTTTAGTGCCAATTGGGCATCGTTTAAATGCCACGGGCTACTTGAGCATTGTTTTTGACCATGTCCATCCCTTCATGACCATCATGTACCCATCCTCTGATGGCTACTTCCAGCAGGATAATGCACCATGTCACAAAGCTCGAATCATTTCAGATTGGTTTCTTGAACATGACAATGAGTTCACTGTACTAAAATGGCCCCACAGTCACCAGATCTCAACCCAATAGAGCATCTTTGGGATGTGGTGGAACGGGAGCTTCGTGCCCTGGATGTGCATCCCACAAATCTCCATCAACTGCAAGATGCTATCCTATCAATATGGGCCAACATTTCTAAAGAATGCTTTCAGCACCTTGTTGAGTCAATGCCACGTAGAATTAAGGCAGTTCTGAAGGCGAAAGGGGGTCAAACACCGTATTAGTATGGTGGCCCTAATAATACTTTAGGTGAGTGTATGTTATATATACATATATATATATATATACATATATATATACATACATATATATATATATACATACATATATATATATATATATAGCACTGTACATTTTCATTGGATTATTTCATAATTGCTATTTTTATTATTTCAATTTAGCACAAATTGTATTACACAGTCAGGAAATATGGCCATTAATTAACAAACTGATATATATTTAATATATATATATTTTAATCCCTTAGAACATTGTTTTCTGTGTGTTTTAACAAACCTGTGTCTTTATTTGGTCTAATTCTGCATTTAGTAATTTTTACATTTTTATTTTTGCATTTACACTTACATTTTTCCTGTGAACGCTGACTATAATGTCACGGCCCTCTATGCCTACGCCCAGTGAAGAGCATTATAAAAAGTAGTAAAATTGCGGGTTTGTATTCTTACGTTTAAAAAGATAAAAGATTATTCCATTTCTAGCAGACCTTGCGTGTTCAGCAGCTGCATAGCACGATGTGCGTAGGCTTACTTCAAAGTCTGTTTGTGCTTCAGCGCCCCACTCTTGTTTAGCATGTGTGCCCGTTGGCGGGCACTCTCGCTGCCTTAAGGGATTTGTAGTCCTTTTTCTTGTCCTGAACTACATTCACCATAAAGCCCTTTGGCGCCTTCGTTTTTTTTTTTTTTTTAACTTTCAAAATGGCGGATAGACGGCGGAAGCGGGCTTCTCAGGATAGTGAAGAAGATGACGAATCCGGTTCTGGGAACGAGAGTGCTGGCTCTGGTTCGGTGTCTGCTAGAGCTCGGCTACGGGACTTGGAAACGACAGTGTCGCCCAGTACTCGGGTGCGAGCAGAGAGTGGAGCCGACTTAGAGTCCGAGTGTGTGAGTATCTCTCGTAGGCCGCTACAAGCCCCAGCGTTTCCTTGTGTGCTGATGCAGGAGGGAGGGATGTACTGCACACCTGGTGGGCTTAGGGTCATCAATGAGTCACAACAGTTTTATTTGTCTCGTTTCTCTTCTTTGATAATTACGCCTTTTCTTTTCTAAATCTTTTCCAAACCTCTTCCTCATCGAGTTAGTTAACTAAAAATAAAAACGTTTCAACTGCAGCAGGAGTGATGATGCCTAATTCAGATCAGAAATTATTGTATTTGCGAGTTTTAGAATTAATCGTTCAATAGTAGTTTGCGAGTTTATTACAAGCATTAGTACTGAGTGCTTTCTAAGGTAACATAGATAAAGTAAAAAAAAAATCAACAAGAATAACGCAGCACTCTTCGATTTTATATGCAACCGGGATACTGTGAGACGGAGATTCGACATTCAATTATTACCTATTAATTATATCCATCCATATGGTTTATGGCTCGTATGCGCTTTTCGTTGATTGAATGCCTGTCAACATAGGGCTTTAGGCAGGAACCACCAGTGGTTGGGGCGCCTTTCCAGTACCTGGCTAAATTAGACCTCCAAATTGCCGGAGGACACACACCTGGCTGGCTAGCTGGGTAGATACACGCCTTGGCTGGTAATATTGGCATTAGAATAGGAAATCCGTAGCGGTGCGCAGTGTTCAGAGCAGAGTCCATAAACCTAGCATCTCCACCCTCTCATTGTCTCCCTTACATTTCCACGTTCCTCAAATGTCTGTCTGCACGGGGGTTTCTTAGTTTATGGCCAAAACAAGCTCTTAAATTGCCCATTAGGTGTGTACGTGATAGCTTGACGTCCCACCCAGGATCGTTGCCCACCTTGCACCATGTATTGCTATGATAACCTCTTATTACACTTTGTCCCCCGGGTTTTCAGCTAAGTGAGATAGGGGTGGATGAATGTATTAATCCACACTGGGTCTGTGGGGCTCTGGCCCCTTTTCAAGAAGGATTGATTTGTATGTATGGAGTGCATATAGAATATGTGATCAGGTTGTTATCAAATCCAAAAAAAAAAAAAAGCAGATATAAGATGTAGTGCATTCAGAGGGTATTTAGACCCCTTTGCTTTCTGCACACTTAATTGTGTTGTAGATTTAATCTTAAATTAATAAATTTGCCTTTTTCCACATCAATGTACACCACACTAATGTGAAATGATGGTCAAATCATGATTTCAGAAAGGTTTAGAAATGTGTTAATAATCAGAAACTGAAATCTCTTAATTTAAAGAAGTATTCAGACCCTGAATTCTGTACTTTGTAAATGCCTCACTGGCAGAAGTTCCAGCTTTGAGTCTTTTTGGTAAGTCTCTACAGCAGGGGTGCCCACACTTTTTTGGCTTGCAAGCTACTTCTAAAATGACCTGGTCGAAATGATCTACCTAGAATAAAAATGCTATATATATATATATATATATATATATATATATATATATATATATATATCAATACATTTATGGTCACTACTCTATTTGGATTTAATAATCGTCATGTGGGAAAAGGCTGACTCACATAAATAAGTTGAGCCGAATAATGCAGTCGAGAAGAATGAAAAATGACAACTGTCCAATTAACTGCGATTTTAGTTCCCTCTCTTTTTCTCAGATCGCTTTTTGGAAGGACGTCAGTTTCGTAATTTTTATGAACAGTTCGAAAGTGCCTCTCCACATTTTCCTTCTTTGGAATAGTAATGATAGATTGACAGATCAAACACACTTCGATTGTGACATTGTGAGAAAAAATTCCTCTTCCAATTCCACATCCAGCCCATACCCTTCCCAAAATTTTTTTTTTTTTTTAAATCCATTCTTTAGTCGATATAAATTGGAAGGCTAACTAGATCACAGCTGGAGTTTTGCAGTAGCTTGCGCGTTTGCTGGGTGACCAGTGTGTTAGAAGAGAAGAGATCTCAGACTGGTCCCCCTGTATGTCAATCAAGGGGCAAATGCCATAAGGAGGATATATGATAGACTAAGGTTTAAACAAAAATAAAATAAATTTGTTTTAATGCAACGTGATCTACCTGCACTACCTTTGCAATCTACCGGTCGATCGTGATCGACGCATTGGGCACCCCTGCTCTACAGGCTTTGCACACTTGGATATGGACAGTTTATCCCATTCTTCCTGGAAGATCCTCTCGTGCTCCATTAGGTTGGAAGGGAAGTGTCTGTAAACTGCCATCTTTGGAATTCTCCACAGATTTTTTTGTGAGGTTTAAGTCTGTGATTTTCCTGGACCACACAAGGACACTCAGACTTGTGCCGGAGCCTTTCCAGCTTTGTCTTGCCCGTATGCTTCGAGTCACTGTTATGCTGAAAGGTGAACAGTTATTTCACTCTGGGTCAGGTTTTAATCTATATTTGACTACAATTATCTTTCATTCAGTTCTTTCCAGAGAGTCTGAGAAGCACCGCCATAGCATGATGCTGGCACCAGCATGCTTCACCATAGGGATGGTATTAGGCAGGTAATGAGCAATGTCTGGAGCTCTTCTCAAAGAGTTTAGTTTTTGTCTCGTGAGAACGTGCAATTTTCTCATGCAATTGGGGTCTTTTTTGGCAAACTCCAAGTGGACTATCACATGCATTTTACTCAATAGTGGCATCCATTTAGCCAGTCTTTCATAAATGTCTGAGTGATAAGAGTGCTGTTAAGATGGTTGTTCTTCTGACTGGTTCTTCTATCTCAGCAGAGGACTTCTGAAGCTGTTTTTGATTGATTGTGGTTCCTTGGTCACCTTTCTCATTAAGCCCATTCTTTCCATTGTTACTCAGTTTGGCCAGGCAGCCAGCTCCTGGAAGAGTCATGTTGGTTACACACTTCCATTTTACAATTATTGTGGACAATGTGCTTCTGGGACCACTTAAAGGATTAGAAATGGTTTGATCCCTTTGCCCTGATCTCCGTCTCGCCACACTTTGATTGTCCAGGTCAATAGAGAGTTTCTTGGACATCTTAACTTGGTTTTTGTTCTGACATGCAGTGTCATTTGTGGACCTTCTACACACAGGTACACATGTAATTTTCTAAACAATGTCCAGGCAATTCAGTTTGCAACAGGCAGACCCCCTAGCAAGGTCTAGACACCTCTCAAGGAGAGGGAAAGCAAACAGGATGGACCTGAACACAATTTATAATGCATCAGAAAAGGGTCTGAATACGTCTAGGAATGGGAGTTTAATTTTTTGATTTTTAGTAAATTTGAAGACCTTTCTTAGAAAACAAGTTTTCACTTTGTCATTATGGGTTATTGAGTGTAGGTTGATGGGCTAAAATAGTACATTTATCCGTGGAGCTTCAAGCTTTTCTGTCTCCAATGCTTTTTTAGGATTACAGTTGCCATGATAGTCCTCATAATTGTGAAACTGGGGATCATGCAACTAGAATAAATCTGAAAGCTTGACAACGTCAGTACACAAAAGGAAATGAGTCCGTTTTTTTTAACTGTTAACTTGCTTTAAGAGGAATACGCCACCCAAAAATGTTTAAATGTTATTAACCCCATGTAGTTTGTAGTGGTGGAAGAGAAAATTTAAATTTGATGTTTTCTTGGAGAAAGTTCATGACAAAGCATCAAAAGCACAGTAATGAGAGTGCATCTTCGCTGTTTATCTTGTATGCTGAGTTTTCCAGAAGAAAGTAATAATAATATTTTTAGTAAAACATGCATGCGTTTTTTTTGCACATTTTGAACATAAAAATGGATACCAGATATATGGATATTGCGACTCAGTGTTATGTGAGAATTTTTTTCCTTGGATGTTTTTCAGATCGTTTGCCATTGCACAGCACTCATCACTACTGGGTTCTGTTCAGTCCGAATCTTTGTCATGTATTTACTCCAAGAAAACGTGGTGAGAAGTTGAGCAGAATGACACCTTTTATTGGCTAACTAGAAAGATTACAATATGCAAGCTTTTGAGGTAACTCGAGCCCCTTCTTCAGGCAAGATGTAATCATCTTGCATCTTACCTGAATGTAGATTACATATAACTAGTACTTCAAGAAGACATGAAATAAAAACAAATAAACATATATTCTAGGAAAAGCTCATGCTCCACTTTCTAAAATGAGCTGCTGCAGGCAGCCGTTTGAGACCAGATGAGGACAGGTTGAAAGTTTCTCTGCCTCCTGGCTAAAATGTGGTAGAAATGGATCATACCTGCTCTTCCATCTAACTTTATTACGTTTTTTGGGACAGAGTAAAAAGAAAACAACATGCTTCCTGTTAACTAGTCCCTGCTTGACGCTGCTAGTCTTTTGAAGTGGAGAGACAGACATGTCTACAGCTAGTTTAGTACAGTATAATAAAGAGGCATCCTTTTTCAGGTATGCCGAATCCTTTTCAACGTCACAGGGTGCTGAAACCTACCCTAGCAACATCAGGTACAAGGCAGGAACCAGACTCATTTTTAATTGGAGACCCATACTCTTAACTGCCACCACTCCATATGTTTTATTCCATGTGGTCTATCATGTTCCTACTCAAAATTTGAGAAAACGAAAAGACTCTTAATAGTGAAGCAGCTATATCTGCTCAGCAACAGTTTATATTAGGGCTGTGGAGTCAGTACACAAAAGCTCCAACTCCTCCATTTATTGTGAATCCAACTCCTTTATTTGTGAATATATACTCATATATTTGCTATGTTGATTGAAAGCCCATACAAGATGCAAGACATTTCATCGCTGCCAGTGTGATTCATCTGGCTACTTTTTGGCACCCTGACCTGTTTAAATTTAGGTTTAAATGCTGTAGTGATGCCGTTGTGGCTTTTTCATATTATCTTTTAAATAAGCTACAAATATTGAGTTATATTAAACAAAAGACAAAACTTGCAGAATTAAAAAGTTTTTTTTTTTTTAACAAACGGTTAGAACAAAAACAAATAGTTTATGAAATTGGAAATTTTATCACATTGTTACAATATACACTCACCTAAAGGATTATTAGGAACACCTGTTCAATTTCTCATTAATGCAGTTATCTAATCAACCAATCACATGGCAGTTGCTTCAATGCATTTAGGGGTGTGGTCCTGGTCAAGACAATCTCCTGAACTCCAAACTGAATGTCAGAATGGCAAAGAAAGGTGATTTAGGCAATTTTGAGCGTGGCATGGTTGTTGGTGCCAGACGGGCCGGTCTTAGTATTTCACAATCTGCTCAGTTACTGGGATTTTCACGCACAACCATTTCTAGGGTTTACAAAGAATGGTGTGAAAAGGGAAAAACATCCAGTATGCGGCAGTCCTGTGGGCGAAAATGCCTTGTTGAGAATGGGCCGACTGATTCAAGCTGATAGAAGAGCAACTTTGACTGAAATAACCACTCGTTACAACCGAGGTATGCAGCAAAGCATTTGTGAAGCCACAACACGCACAACCTTGAGGCGGATGGGCTACAACAGCAGAAGACCCCACCGGGTACCACTCATCTCCACTACAAATAGGAAAAAGAGGCTACAATTTGCACGAGCTCACCAAAATTGGACAGTTGAAGACTGGAAAAATGTTGCCTGGTCTGATGAGTCTCGATTTCTGTTGAGACATTCAAATGGTAGAGTCAGAATTTGGCATAAACAGAATGAGAACATGGATCCATCATGCCTTGTTACCACTGTGCAGGCTGGTGGTGGTGGTGTAATGGTGTGGGGAATGTTTTCTTGGCACACTTTAGGCCCCTTAGTGCCAATTGGGCATTGTTTAAATGCCATGGACTACCTGAGCATTGTTTCTGACCATGTCCATCCCTTCAGGACCACCATGTACCCATCCTCTGATGGCTACTTCCAGCAGGATAATGCACCATGTCACAAAGCTCGAATCATTTCAAATTGGTTTCTTGAACATGACAATGAGTTCACTGTACTAAAATGGCCCCCACAGTCACCAGATCTCAATACTTTTTTTTTTTTTCCCCAGCCAGACATGATTCTTCCACTTCACTCTACATAGTAATTGGCTTGCAATTTTGTTTTACTGCTAAAATCACAGCTTTATCAGTTTCCCTTTCATCCTTTATATCAGTGAAGGCCATGCCTTGCAATGTTTTGTCTTAGTGCACAGTATTTACTTCATCATTCCTACTTTCCTGCTTTTACTTCCAAATGCAATGTCTGTCTTTCAGTGGCTTCTATTGGGGTGGGGGTATAGTAGTGTTGGATTTTGTTTTTTAGGGATTTGCACTTGAAGTACATTCTAAATCCCTTGAACTGCAGGGGAAGGAATTCAAATGTGCGTGTTTTTGTTTTTCTTTTACAGGAGAGTGAAGACTGCATTGAAGGAGATGGTAAGTTTATTAGTGAAATAAAACGTGATAAGCCTTGATTTAATGAATGATGGTCATAATTTTTGGAACGACAATAAGCCAGTTCGTCATTCACATTGTGTAATCATGGCCAGAGTCTGAAATGTTGTCCAGAATGCTTGATAGGAAGCTGTGGAATCCTAGCCTTTTTTGTTTTGCTTAATACATAATATTTATTGATATCTTGTGTGTGCTTCTGATATGGACAGGAAATACATTTGACTTATCTTTAACTGAATTTTGCATATCACAAAATAATACAATATTTAGAAATGACTATCCTGTCCTTTTAATGTTTTGCATAGCTTGAAATCAAGATTGAGATCTCTTAATTTATTTTCAGAATAACTTAGAGGTGAAGCCCATTGTAAGATATCAGGAATTTGAAATAATTGTACATTGCTTTTTGAGAATAATGTAGTGATCTATGAAGTGGATTGGTTACATTTGCAGATATCTTTAAATAACAGCCAGATCATATTGTTATATTTGACATACCTTTTGAAATCCCTAAAATGAACCTCCATATATTTTATCATTGAATTTATTTCAAGATATCTTTCTGTATTATTCCAAATTTCAAGCGTATTTTAAAACATCTTCAAATCACCAGATTTCCTATTGAAAATGATGAGCTTTACAAAAATTCATGTTATTTTGTCTAAAAAGGCATTTCAGATATCTCCAAAGAACCAACATGTCATTTTAAGATTCACTATATAGCCAGACGTTTGTGGACATCTGACCATCCCACCTATATGAGCGTATTGGATATCCCATTCCAGTGCCATCTGTATTAATTTGGAGTTGCACCCTCTCCCCTTTTGTAGTGGTTTCAGCCTCTGCACCTTGGGATGGCTTTGCACAAGATTATTGATGTTGGATGAGAAGATCTGTCTCGCAGCTGGCATTCATTCCAAAAGGGTTCAGTAGGGTAGTGCTCAGGGGTCTGTGCAGGCCATGGAAGTTCCACCGCTACATGTCTTTATGGACCTGGTTTTGTGAACAGGAGTACAGTCATGCTGGAACAGAAAGGCCTTCACAGACTGTTGCTAAAAAGTTGGAAGTGCACAGTTGTCAAAAATAACTTTGGTTGCTGCAGCTTTGGCAGTACCATTCACTGGACCTACAATGCATCCGGAAAGTATTCACAGCGCATCACTTTTTCCACATTCTGTTAGGTTACAGCCTTATTCTAAAATGGATTAAATTCATTTTTTTCCTCAGAATTCTACACACAACACCCCATAACGACAACGTGAAAAAAGTTTACTTGAGGTTTTGGCAAATTTATTAAAAATAAAAAAACTGAGAAATCACATGTCCATAAGTATTCACACCCTTTGCTCAATACTTTGTCGATGCACCTTTGGCAGCAATTACAGCCTCAAGTCTTTTTGAATATGATGCCACAAGCTTGGCACACCTATCCTTGGCCAGTTTCGCCCATTCCTCTTTGCAGCACCTCTCAAGCTCCATCAGGTTGGATGGGAAGCGTCGGTGCACAGCCATTTTAAGATCTCTCCAGAGATGTTCAATCAGATTCAAGTCTGGGCTACTTAAGGACATTCACAGAGTTGTCCTGAAGCCACTCCTTGGATATCTTGGCTGTGTTCTTATGGTTGCTGTCCTGCTGAAAGATTAACCATCGCCCCACTCTGAGGTCAAGACCGCTCTGGAGCAGGTTTTCATCCAGGATGTCTCTGTACATTGCTGCAGTCATCTTTCCCTTTATCCTGACTAGTCTCTCAGTTCCTGCCGCTGAAAAACATCCCCACAGCATGATGCTGCCACCGCCATGCTTCACTGTAGTGATGGTATTGGCCTGGTAATGAGCGGTGCCTGGTTTCCTCCAAACGTGACGCCTGGCATTCACACCAAAGTTCAATCTTTGTCTCATCAGACCAGAGAATTTTGTTTCTCGTGGTCTGAGAGTCTTCAGGTGCGTTTTGGTAAACTCCAGTCAGGCTGCCTTTCACTAAGGACTGGCTTCCGTCTGGCCACTCTACCATACAGGCCTGATTGGTGGATTGCTGCAGAGATGGTTGTCCTTCTGGAAGGTTCTCCTGTCTCCACAGAGGACCTCTGGAGCTCTGACAGAGACCATCGGGTTCTTGGTCACCTCCCTGACTAAGGCCCTTCTCCCCTGATCGCTCAGTTTAGATGGCCCGCCAGCTCTAGGAAGAGTCCTGGTGGTTTCGAACTTCTTCCACTTATGGATGATGGAGGCCACTGTGCTCATTGGAACCTTCAAACCAGCAGAAATTTTTCTGTAACCTTCCCCAGATTTGTGCATCAAGAAAATCCTGTCTCGGAGGTCTACAGACAATTCCTTTGACTTCATGCTTGGTTGGTGCTCTGACATGAACTGTCAACTGTGGGACCTTTTATAGACAGGTGTGTGCCTTTCCAAATCATGTCCAGTCAACTGAATTTACCACAGGTGGACTCCAATGAAGCTGCAGAAACATCTCAAGGATGATCAGGGGAAACAGGATGCACCTGAGCTCAATTTGGAGCTTCATGGCAAAGGCTGTGAATACTTGTGTACGTGTGCTTTCTCAGTTTTTTTTATTTTTAATAAATTTGCAAAAACCTCAAGTAAACTTTTTTCACGTTGTCGTTATGGGGTGTTGTGTGTAGAATTCTGAGGAAAAAAATGAATTTAATCCATTTTAGAATAAGGCTGTAACATAATAAAATGTGGAAAAATGGATGTGCTGTGAATACTCTCCGGATGCACTGTAAGTAGCCTAGACCCAGTTGTCATGCTCTTAAGCCCCACAAGCCTTCATAACAAATTAATTCTGCCCTCCAGTGCTTAAATCTTACAGTCATGGGGTGAGTACTAGAATGTAAACCAAACAGTAAAACACAATTTGTTTTTAAAAAGTGGCTACACCAGGCCTGTATTTTCCAATATAGTGTTTGCTGTGCTGTTAACTCTATCCTATAAGACCCCAAAGTAACTAAACTCTTCTACCTTGGACATCTCCTTAGTTCAAGAGGAAGAGGAGTTAAAGGCTGTTTGCAATGGGAGTTCTGTGACCTCATATTTGCTAATTCTTCCAAGTTTCATGCTGACTTTGTCACACTCAACTGCAAATCACTGCGTGAGAATGACACACTTAATAACTGAAGCCTAGCATTACCACATTTAAGCCACCAATTTAAATCATTTTTTTTAATTTACAGTATGTTACACATTTATTAAAGTAATACACTCAAGAAATTTCCAGAGATTTTGGTTGAATATGGTTGTTTAATTGTAGTCCAATGGCCAATAATTCTCTAATTTTTTTCCCCCCCTTTTCACAAGTGGATCACCATTACCAGATTAAGTATTTACAATCATGTAAATTTATAAATGATTTTTACCTATTTACAGGCTCTTTCTTTTGAGTGTGTTTATGACTTTAGAATGGTTTTCTGTTGACAGTTTTCTGAACTGAAGCTGTTAGTGTCCATTGTAACACTGTTATCGTTAGTCTATTGCATACCATTAAATAATGGAAACCAGACTCAGGATCTTGGTTTCCCATTTTAATACCCTTAAAAATAAAAAGAAATTGTTGAATGTCTTAAATTGTCAATTAATAGGATGAGCGTCAAGTTTTGTAAAGAGTACGTGGACTTGGCATTCAGTTTAATTGATAGAGTAAAACTGCTCAACTGCTGCATTGTGTAAGCATATTTTTTTAATTCATTCATTGTTAAAGTAATCTGTTTTGCAAAGTGCCAGACTCTTGTGATAAATGGTGGTGTTGATTTCTTTTTGCAGCTGTTCTTTCAGATTATGAAAGTGCTGAAGAAAATGGCTCAAACTCTGAGGTATTATAAGCTTCAAACTATATTTTCCCCCACTTTGTTTACACATGAAAATACTTAGTATCTCTAATCCATGTTTCTAAAGTAATAATATTTTACAAACATATAATTTCGGTTGTGCAGTAGTCACTTTTTTATACCAATATGAATTTAGGAAATGTATCAGTATATATCATCAACGGTAGCTTGTTGGTGCAGTGGTTAGTACTAATGCAGACCATTTCAGGGCACATTTATTTGCACACTTCTGCTGGGCCTGTTAAGAGTCATTGATTAACCTAACACATGTCTTTGAAGTATGGGAGGAAAACAAGAAAACCTGGAGAAACACCCCACAGAATATGAATGTTTCAGCTTCTCGCAAAGAATGACTGAGCACAGGACTCACAAGGTGTGAGGCAGCAGTGCTGACAAACACAAACTAATTGACCCCCTTTAAAGTATATCTATATAGTTTGCGTCAACAATAACTTTCTATGATGTAAGGAACAGTGCCACCAGCCCAGAATACAATTAGTGCTAGCAGCTCATCTGTGGTCCAGTGCACTTTTGTTTGGAAAACTGCACAATATGTGACTGAGTCAAATAACCAAATTGAGTGTTTCAAGGAGAAAAGCAGGGGAAATAAATCTGGAACCAGTCTTGGTTCCACAGCATTCTGGGTGGTAATGGAAAAACAACATTACACGTTCTTGGCAGGAACAATTAATTAAACCTCTACATATAGGAAGAGCTGCAGAACTGTTTGCAAAAGGTTCTCCTTTGCTTCACTTGCACTCTCCCACCATTAATGAGGTGGTTGGTTTTGCTGTGGCTCAATTTTTATTTTTTTATTTTATTTTTTTTAATTAAGAATGGAATTTTTCACTGCAAGAATTCAGGTTATTGGTGTGGCCTTTGTTGAAATGTCACTATTCAAAAGGTTTGGTGTATTTGTGTGTGTGTGTGTAAGTAAAAATATTGGTGAGCAGCAGGTGAACTTTATGCTCTGCTAGAGCCACTCAGAATAGACAAAGACATCACTAAGATTTTATAGGCATTGATAACAAACAATAGCTAAAACATAGTAAGTCATCCTATAGACTGTGGAAGGAATTAAAAACTTAAAGTTCACTACTTTATATAGTGTACACTGTGTGTGTATGTGTATATGTGTATATATATATATATATATATATATATATAGAGGCCAGCTTTATCCTAAGCAGGGTTGAAAAATTCTGGAGCTTATCCCAGCAAGAGTAACGCACATGGCAGGGAATAATCATGTGCGCACACACACTAGGGACAATTTAGCATCACCAGTCCACCAACCTGCATGTCTTTGGTCTGTAGGAGGAAACTTGTCTTTGGTCTGTAGGAGGAAACTTGCACAAGCATGGGGAGAACCCTGAAACTTCATGCAGAGAAAACCTGGGACATGAATCCCAGCGTCCTTGTTGCAAGGGAGCATGTGTCACCGTGCCGCTCATAGTTGTATATAAAAGTATGTAAGCATAAAATACATAATTTATTTCCTTTACCGCATTGTCATTTAAAGATGGTTTTAGCAGTTTGGAAAAAAATATCCAAGTAGCACACCATTGCCTGTGTTTGCATTTATTGACACGAAAATGTATGAAAAGAGCAGATGTGCTGTGTTTTCTCTCCTGCAAGAAATGGGTGCACACAGCTTAACCATCAATTGAAAATGAACAGATGGTGCACTGGGCAATAAAAATACACGAAACAGGTGACGGAATCAGACAGAAAATGGAAAGTCCAACTGTAGGTGGAAAAGGCAGCAGTTTAACAGTGCGGCTTGCTTGAGTGACATTCTCTGAGGTTAGATTATTAGCGTTGTCATTTTCTAATTTGACACTGTTGGTCATTCCCATTCTTTCGTGTGACCCTGTTTACTAAAGTACTGCTTGTGATGTGTGATGATGCTTGTGAAGATGTAAATAGAGGATAGATTTCAGGAAAAAGTATGACATGAATGCTGTTTAAGGACATAAGTGCATTTTGTTGCATGCATATGCTGTAGGGCTTTCTTGTAGTGTAAAGCCTTTAAGATTTATTACCTTTTGAAGTTCATACTTCAGCACACCTCCTGCCCCAACTCTCATATCAGCTGGAGGTACTAGACATTAAAGAGTACCTTTAAAATTAAAACAGTTGAAACAGACATTTTACTTATTTCTAATACTTGATAATGTGATATTTCTCCCCCCACTCTAGTAGAGGTGAGTTTTCAGATAACATACTGAGACATGTGAGATGAAATACTTGCATATATTGGCCAAATGTGATTATTTCTCATAATAATAACCAGTCAGGCTATCTCTAAGTGCAGTCAATATACATCTATAATTTTAGGGTGATGTGGAAGAAGGAGATTACAGTGATGAGGAGCACCATGCCCGTCCGCAAGAGACCAAGCCAGATGAGGCAGCTGCAGAGGAAGAGGAAACCTTCAGCAAAGAGGAGAAGGTTGAGGGAAAAGGCACATTGGCTGGAGAAAGGCAGAGTGGGGATGGGCAGGTATGGAGTGGAGTCTAGTTTCTCAGATTATTCCTGTGTTTACCTTTTGTTTTGTCAACACTGTTATCCAAATCATGTTAACTTTCAGAAATGCATTTGAGTATAGCAATTGTGTATTCTGCCAAAACTGGTTTGCTTATTCAGGTAATCATCCTTTATTTTTTCTTTTTGTCAGCAACATTAAGAACATGTGCTATTGCGAGATACTTTACAAAGCAAACCACATTAAAATGCATTAATTACATATATACATAATCGTCACCAACAAGTAAACCAAATAAAGGCTGTCTTGTACCAAGAGGACATTACTTACCCATCTGAGACATGCTTTAACAGAAGGTAGCAGAAGAAGTGTTACAAATCCAAAAAACTCTGAGGCATTGGTGTGAATATGAAAAGAGTGTTCACAAGAGTAGTTGAATAAGCCTTTGCATGTGAAAGTTTTTTTTGGAACATTACAAAGGCCACCTTTGGGAGGTCTTCACTGTTAAATAGATAGATATATATTAATACACTGTAAGCAGTGTAGACTGGCAGTGTGAAGTATTAGACCAAATGGCTTTAGAAGCCACTTGAAAAATGCTATAGATCATTCTCTATTAGGGGGAAAACGCCAGTTTAGTTAAGCCCACTGAGGTGTAGTAGTTTGGGTGGAAACTATTCAGAACCCTTTAAAACCTCTGCATACTTAGTGTAGATAGACCAACAGAGACAAAAGCATGGAGAAGGATCTCCATGCAGTGGTTTTAGGGATCTAAATTTGTTTTCTTTAGCAAGGAGGAAAAGGAAACCTGGTGGTGGAATGGGGAAGTACAGGAGAGTATACAGAGGAAGAGAATGGCAAAAAAGTGGGATAGTCGGAGAGATGCAGAAAGTAGACAAGAGTACAAGGAGATAAGTCGCAAGGTGAAGAGAGAGGTGGCAAAGACTAAAGAAAAGGCGTATGATGAGTTGTATGAGAGGTTGGACACTAAGGAGGGAGAAAAGGACCAGTGGGCTAGACAGGTGATAAAGGATAAAGATGGAAACGTACTCACAAGTGAGGAGAGTGTGTTGAGCAGATGGAAAGAGTACTTTGAGAGGCTGATGAATGAAGACAGAGAGAGAAGAGGTTGGATGTTGTGGAGATAGTGAATCAGGAAGTGCAATGGATTAGCAAGGAGGAAGTAAGGACAGCTATGAAGAGGATGAAGTTAGGAAAAGCCTTTGGTCCAGATGACATACCTGTGGAAGCATGGAGGTGTTTAGGAGAGTGGAGTTTTTAACCAGATTGTTTAATGGAATCTTGGAAAGTGACAGGACCCCTGAGGAGTGGAGAAGAAGTGTACTGGTGCCAATATTCAAGAATAAGGGGGATGTGCAGGACTGCAGTAACTACAGGGGGATAAAATTGATGAGCCACAGCATGAAGTTAAGGGAAAGAGTAGTGTATGCTCGGCTAAGAAGTGAGGTGATTAGTGAGCAGCAGTATGGTTTCATGTCAAGAAAGAGCACCACAGATGTGATGTTTGCTCTGAGGACGTTGATGGAGAAGTATAGAGAAGGCCAGAAGGAGTTGCATTGTGTCTTTCTGGACCTGGAGAAAGCATAGGACAGGGTTCCTCGAGAGGAGTTGTGGTATTTGTATGAGGAAGCCGGGAGTGGCAGAGAAGTATGTAAGAGTTGTACAGGATATGTACGAGGGAAGTGTGACTGCGGTGAGGTCTGCGGTAGGAGTGACGAAGGTGGGATTACATCAGGGATCGACTCTGAGCCCTTTCTTATTTACAATGGTGATGGACAGGTTGACAGATGAAATTAGACATGGACTATGATGTTTGGTGATGACATTGTGATCTGTAGCGATAGTAGGGAACTGGGTGAGGAGACCCTGGAGAGGTGGAGATATGCTCTAGAGAGGAGATGAATGAAGGTCAATATGAACAAGACGTAATACATGTGTGTCAATAAGAGGGAGGTCAGTGGAATGGTGAGGATGCAAGGAGTAGAGTTGGCGAAGGTGGATGAGTTTAAATACTTGGGATCAACGGTACATAGTAATGGTGATTGTGGAAGAGAAGTAAAGAAGAGAGTGCAGGCAGGATGGAATGAGTGGAGAAGAGTGTCAGGAGTGATTTACAACAGACAGATATCCACAAGAGTGAAAGGGAGGGTCTACAGGACGGTAGTGAGACCAGCTGTTATATGGGTTGGAGATGGTGGCACTGACCAGAAAGCAAGTGCTGGAGGTGGCAGAGTTAAAGATGCTAAGATTTGCATTGGGTGGGATGAGGATTGATTGGATTAGAAATGAGTACATTAGAGGGTCAGCTCAAGTTGGACAGTTGGGAGACAAAGAGAGGCGAGATTGCGTTGGTTTGGACATGTGCAGAGGAGAGGTGCTGAATATATTGGGAGAAGGATGCTAAGGATAAAGCTGCCAGGCAAGAGAAAAAGAGGAAGGCCTAAGAGAAGGTTTATGGATGTGGTGAGAGAGGACATGCAGGTGATGGGTGTTACAGAACAAGATGCAGAGGACAGAAAGATATGGAAGAAGATGATCTACTGCAGCACAAATCCGCTATGTGTCATAAAGTCATTGAACAATGTAAAATAAGTAAGAATTGCAGTGAATACCTTTTTGGTTGTCTGAGTGTGGTGCTGAATTGAACAGTATAGCAGTCTCAGTTTGGTTCCTCCTTCCTATGATTCTGTGGAGTACGTCCAAGAATAACGACGTGGGTAAATTTTCTTTATTGCTTTGTTTTAATTGTATGTCAAACAGGAGAGCACAGAGCCTTTGGAAAACAAAACTGGTAGTAAATCAGGGAAGAGGCTTGATGATGATGAGGACCGCAAAAACCCTGCGTACATCCCCAGAAAGGGTCTCTTCTTTGAACATGATGTCCGTGGACAGGCACAGGAGGAAGATATCCGGTAGGCCCTGCTAATGTAGTAAAATGCATCTTATTGTACCCTTGGCTCTATTGCATACATAACAGATGTTACTCATATCTGCTTTTGCCGTAGGCCAAAAGGACGTCACAGAAAACTATGGAAGGATGAGGGCCGCTGGGAACATGATAAATTTCGGGAGGACGAGCAAGCACCCAAATCACGAGAGGAGCTCATTGCCATGTATGGCTATGATATTCGCAACTCCAACCGCCCTGACGATGGGCAGCCGTTCCGTCCACGTAAACCAAGGTAGTTATGCTTGTTTTTGTGATTTAGGTGACTGTATGTGAGGAAAATGCATATTGGTAACCTTATTTAAAATGACAAGAGAGTGACTCTTTTATCGTACTTTTCCATATGAAGAAGTCACATTATCCATTAACATTTTCTGGGTATTGAGTAAAATATGCAATTCCTTTTTATCTTCTGAAAAGGTTTGGCAGCCCATCCAGCAGAGAAAAGAAGTGGTTCCGTGATACAGAGAAACCAAGTCGTGCTTCGTGGCACAGTGGTACAAATAACAACCCACCTCTGTCGCCAAATCCTCCTTCAGGGCCTACCCCAAAACCTTATGGGGGATCCCGGAACTCAATGGGGGGCTCTGGGCGAATGGGTCAACCTCGCAACTTCCAGAGTGGCCGCACAACAAACTATGCTCCTGGCTACAGAGAAAATCGCTCAAATTTTAAAAATAATGAGGTAGGCATGCATAATGGAAACCATGGTGGCAATAGTAATAACTTTCATCCTGGTCGATTGCCCCGCCAGCATTTTGATGGGGACAGTGCACACAGGAGAGCTGAGGAGGAGCCGCCCCCAAGACACACTGCTGGAGTGGCCGCCAAAGAAGAGCAGGCAGGAGAAGAATATGTCAATAAATGTGACAGAAATGATGTTTCACCCAAGAAGGAAGAGAGAGTCTCTGAAAGCAGTATTGCACCTGCCCCAGCTGCTACCCAAGAAAGTTGTCCAACTTCTGCTGTCACATCGACAGCCCCTGAGCGGACAGTAGAAAAGAAATCTTACTCACGAGGCAGGAGGACTCGCACCAAAGCTTCTGAACTTGGAAAACAGGCCTCTGTTGAGGAACAGCAGCCATTGCCTCCTCCTCCACTCCTACAGATGTCCATGACTTTGCCAGGTGCCCCTGTGGACCAACCAGCACAAGTGGGCCCCCCGCAGAATCCGCAGGTTCAGTTGCCTTCTGCACCTCACACTGCTTTGAAAGCAGATACCTGGGAAGGCCCTCCAATGGATAATGGAAGCAACAGTCTGCCATGCTCCAGTGGGCTTGAACATGAGATGGCACACCTGAGTCTAGCAGGACAGACCTGGACACAGAGCCAGCCACCATACATGACTGGAGAAATGAGGGGTAAGTTTTGCTGGCTGCAGGCATGACTTAGATTTTATTTTGTAAAGTGATATTTTTCTTATGCGAGCACTATAATGTTGGGAGTTTTCTGTTCTTCGCCTTCTGTATGGCATAAATGCCCCATTCGTATTACCTACCTCGAGTCGTTTTACACATTGTAGTCAAAGGTTACATGTGTTAGCGTCGTCGTTTCCTATTGAGATTTGTGCTAGGAATTTTTCATGGTGTTGGTCTGCTAGGAAGTGTATACAACAGATTTCACAGGTTCTAACTGAGAACAAGCAGTTGGAATTCACTTCCCACTGAAATGCAACACTTGCTTAACATGAGGGCCAGAGCTACAGTGTCACAAAACTATAATCTTCTTATATAATACGCTACCATGGCTGTTCGTTTGTCTGTCCAGGATTTTAAATCACCTGTAACTCGTAAACCGTTTTACCTATTCACTTGAAATTTGGTACACATATACTATGTGACTTCTACTGTCTGCTTTCGGGGTGATGATTTTTATTTTATTGTAGAATCAACTCTCAGCAGCGCACAGCAGGGTGACACATGCGTACGGGCACCATTCTCATTCCCTACTACCTTCACTGTCACTTCCTCTACCTCTTCATATCTTAAGTGTTCAGTCTGCCTCATGAATGATTTAAGTGCCAGCTTAAGTAAAAAATTAAGAAAAACTTGCTAAGTAATTGCAACACAAAAATGGACTTAATCAGTTTTAACATGAAAAGATGCCGGAGGAAGAAAAGAAGCTGGCTGCTAGAGTGGAGAGAAAAAGAGCTGTTCAAGAAGCAGCAAACGCATCATCCTGAGCAAACAAATGCTAAACATACAGAGAAAGAGTATGAAAACTATATGTCAAGTGTATTCATTGCACGTTATCGTGCAGTATGCTGTTACTGGTGTAAGATAATAGTGAGCAGCCTCAGTCTCTTTCTCTGTGAAATTTTGATTTAATCCATTGATAAGTTGTTTAATACCTTTCGTGGAATCCTCCAGTGCACAATATGTGTATCTCGCAACATAAAACACCAAATCTGTACATGTAAGACTGTAACCTGTGTAATGTCCAAACATAAAGTGGGTGAAATGAGTTTCTGTGCTTTATGAGCAAAAGGGGGTTCTTGTCGAAAAGCTCTACCACTGACTTACCATGTGCTTTCACATTTAAAAATGAAAATGCACTGTGCTTACACATGAGCTTGTTTTAGTCAATCCTCGGGGCATATAACTTGTGTCAGAGTCGAAAATTGCGTTCACCGACAAAAGCATGATAGACATATGCACCCCGACAAAACCGCAACCGACAAATGAGCGCCGACAAACCCACTAACTGGTTTTCGACAAATGCACGCCGACAAAATCACCACAACAAAATTGAGAGAGAGGCCAAGAGAGTGGGACACCCTTGCTACAATTCTTCCTACATATGCAGGGCATGATCTTAAGGACTATCTGCGTGCCGTGCTGATGGCATGCTGCGTCTCATAATGACTTCTAAAATAAACATTATTATATATGCTTTAAACTAGTAATTCATATTTAATGAAACTTTCTCGATTTTGTCGGCGTGTTTTAATTGGCACTATTTTGTCGGCGCGCAAATGTCGGGTCACAGAAAATTGCTTTTGTCTGTGGGGCTATCTTGTGTAACCAAGGCATTTGTTATTTTTGTTAGCAGCCCATATTCTAGCTTTGTGGAGTGGACCAATTGGTTTGCTTCAAAAATGAATGAGGAGAGGTCTTGACGATCATTTACTGTGAAAGCAGGCCTCAAAATGGCTGTTGTGTTTTAAATTGTCAGTGTTTTAAATCTATACTAATAAAAGGCAAAGCCCTCACTGACTGACTCACTCACTGACTGACTGACTCACTCACTGACTCATCACTAATTCTCCAACTTCCCATGTAGGTAGAAGGCTGAAATTTGGCAGGCTCATTCCTTACAGCTCACTTACAAAAGGTTAAGCAGGTTTCATTTCGAAATTCTACACGTAATGGTCGATAACGTCCGCCATGTTGAACTTTCTTATTTATGGCCCCATCTTCACGAAGTTTGGTAGGCGGCTTCCGTGCGCTAACCGAAACAGATGTATGTACTTATTTCGATGGTATGACGCCACTGTCGGCTGCCATATTGAACTTTCCAACGTCACTAACTTTCCAACTTCCCGTGTAGGTAGAAGGCTGACCCCATCTTCACGAAATTTGGTAGGTGGCTTCCCTGCGCTAACCAAAACCGATGTACATACTTATTTCGGTGGTATGACACCACTGTCGGCCACCATATTGAATTTTCCAAACATCACTAATTCTCCAACTTCCCGTTTAGGTAGAAGGCTGAAATTTGGCAGGCTCATTCCTTACAGCTTACTTACAGAAGTTAAGCAGGTTTCATTTCAAAATTCTACGCGTAACGGTCAACAATGTCCGCCATGTTGAACTTTCTTATTCATGGCCCCATCTTCACGAAATTTGTTTGGCGGCTTCCCTGCACTAACCGAAACCAATGTACATATTTCGGTAGTGTGACGCCACTGTCAGCTGTCATATTGATCTTTCCAACGTCACTAATTCTCCAACTTCCCGTGTAGGTAGAAGACTGAAATTTGGTACTTATTTCGGTGGTATGATGCCACTGTCGGCCGCCATATTGAACTTTTCAACGGTCTTTTTTACTTATGGTCCCATCTTCAAGAAATTTGGTACGCGGGTTCCCAACGCTAACTGAATCCTACTTGCGTACATATATATACACGTCCATAGCGTGCAGCTCGGTCACTGTGTGAGGCGGCGTTGGGTCCCCCATCCCAACGCCTCCCACGTTGTTGGCTGCCTGCCTATATAAGGCCGTCTGTCGCTCCAGTCTATACATTCCCTTCCTTGCTTCGCCACGGGATTCACGTCTCCCTGCTGATAACTACAGCCTTTTTATTTAATCCATGACTTCTCCACTGTTTTATTGTTCATTTATTACGATTATAGTTATTGTGTAGCTATTTTAGACTTACTTTACATTGTTCAGGTACCCATTTCTTTTATCATTTCAACCGTACCTCCATTAACATGTCTATCGAGGTGATCACCATCGATCAAAGAACTGTCACTTACCGAGTGGTTTCCATGCCCGGAGATGGCACCTGCCTTTTCCATTCTCTTTGTTACATATTGCACGGCCATATCAGTCTCACTCTTGATATCCGGAGGAACGTTGTGTCTTATGTATTGAATGACTGGGACAGGTTCAAGGTGAGGACTGATGACGGTACAGGAGATAATTAGACTACACAGGAGCACTAGAAGAGTGAAATCTTAAGCCCTTCACCTATGCATCTGCATGTGAGTTGATGGCTGCCGCTGAATTGTTCGGTTGTCGCTTTCAAGTGACTCTTAAACATCTTAGATTCACAGGTGACGATTTCAGTAGTGGACACTTTGATGTGTAGAAATGTTTAAACTCTCAAAAGCTGGATGTGAAGTTATCAATGAAACTGGTTGTATACTTACAACGCTTGACAGATGCCGAATGTCTCTTCATCACAAGTCCTACAAATACTTTCGTAATTGAAACAAACCATGAAACTCAAACCGATTATGACAGCAGCAATCCAAGCTGTGAGATTTGAAACAAGATTACTGTTCACATGGCCAACTGTATGTTGCAAGCTCAGCGCACAGCTTGGTCATATTACAACTGGAGGGCCGAACTGACAACGTGGCGTGCAAAGAGATCCTTAACAAATAATTATTGGTATATTTTTCCTCAGTTTAAAAAGGTTTCATTTTCTTCTTAATAAAAATTTTAAGGCAGTACTTCGCCGCTGCGAAGCGCGGCTATTTTGCTAGTCTATAATATAACTCGGTGATTGAAGAAAATGTTTGGAGAAATTTCCGTTCAAAGTAATCAGTTCTTCGTAGCTAAATGCTTAATGTATTCACTCCACTGCCTGTTACAGGGATGCAAATTTAGTTAATGTTATGGTCAATACATGACTCTTTTTAATCAATTAATAACTTTGTTTTTGAAAAGGCACACTAATAAAAGTTCAGAAAACATGACAACTGTTCTCAAAAAATTATTATTTTTTAAAATTTTTTTTTACATATAAATAAACGTTAAGTGGAAAAATGTCTCGACTGTCACTTTTCATTGCCAAAAAGCATTTTGGGCATTCTTAGGAAAGGGAACAAATAACATGCTTGGGAGTTCAAGCGCACTGAAAGTTAACCGTCCGTGCTCTCATACACTTCCCTTTATGCAAAAGAGTGTTTCTAAAAACACAATAGGTAGCTTGAAGTAAGAAAATTACTTGGGATGTAAACTCTTTCAACCCAGTGACAACACTTTTAAGAAGCTGCTTTGCTCATCTGGCTGTGTGGAAGCTAGAAATGAGCCTCTGGTTTAGGCTAGCCCCTGTGGGTGGAAAATAAAATAAAGGTAAAGACTTGAGTAGTGGAGTCACTGATATAAAATGCTGTCAGCACAAAGGTGATGTGCAGGTTTTAAGTATAAGTAAATACTAAAACATAACTACTGCCATATTCTGCTTTCATTATTAGGAAATAGTCTGTAATTAGCATGTGTGCATAGGTGTCTGTGCTTAACTCTAATGGTGATGTCACAGAGACTGAAAGAAAGTAGTCAAACAAAACACAAGTTAACCAGCTGTACAGCCTCATGTTTACATGTATGCATTAAACAGATGGTGGTGCTTCAGTAGGGGTAGCTACAGTGTTTTTTTGGGCATCATCATGAGCTCACACAACCTCTGAGCTCTTGTATATTCCCTGAAAACATTTCCAGTACATCTGGTGACAGTGCTTTTAGCTGGGATGTGTTAACCTGGCTCAAATAACTGATTAGGTGCCTTGTTATCTCAGCACAGTAGTACACAGTTGATAGTAATTTTTTTTTTTTTTTGCGATTTTACTTGAAATACCCCCAAACCAACCTATATTTAGCGTACTTCAATATTACTAGATAGATACTTTATTAATCCCAAGAGGAAATTCAAACACTCCAGCAGCAGCATACTGATAAAAATAAACAATATTAAAGAGTGATAACAATGCAGGTATAATAGACAGACAATAACTTTGTATAATGTTAACGTTTACCCCCCCGGTGGAATTGAAGAGTTGCATAGTATGGGGTCTCCTCAGTCTGTCAGTGGAGCAGGACGGTGACAGCAGTCTGTCGCTGAAGCTGCTCCTGCGTCTGGAGATGATCCTGTTCAGTGGATTTAGTGGATTCTCCATTATTGACAGGAGCCTGCTCAGTGCCCGTCGCTCTGCCACGGATGTCAAACTGTCCAGCTCCGTGCCTACAATAGAGCCTGCCTTCCTCACCAGTTTGTCCAGGCGTGAGGCATCATCCTTCTTTATGCTGCCTCCCCAGCACACCACAGTGTAGAAGAGGGCGCTCGCCACACACGTCTGATAGAACATCTGCAGCATCATATTGCAGATGTTGAAGGACGCCAGTCTTCTAAGCAAGTACAGTCGGCTCTGTCCTCTCTTGCACACAGCATCAGTATTGGCAGTCCAGTCCAATTTATCATCCAGCTGCACTCCCAGGTATAACTTACTAGGCCACTATTGTGTTTCCAATTTTACAATGATTGACGTGAGCATAAATATTAGCCTCATATGACCTGCTTAAATGAACGTTTATCTTCAAACCTCTTTTTTTTTTAATATATAACTTCCTTGCTTGTTGCCTCCCCCTTTTTGTTTTCCTCCGCTCCCTAAATCTCAAAATGTTTTTTTTCAGATGTTTCAATTCAACAAAGCATTTAAATTTCCCAGTGGAGATATAAATTAGTTGTATAGTAGGTAGTTTTATTCTCTAGACTCTTGATATAATTTAATGGAAAACAGTTATTGGCCATTAGAGATCACTTGATACACACTTAAGTGGTACAGTGGTAGACTATACAAACAAGATGTTGCCCTTTATCTCATTCCCATTTATTACATAAAAACAGAATTGTCTTCAATAATGTATACTGGATTTCCATGTTTGTTCCATGCAAATTTGCTGACTTTATGATATAGGGAGATAAAACCAAGGAAATCAAATGAACAGGTGTGTAGCTGGAGTGTAATCCGATTGGTGCCTCACGTTTTTTGAAGGTATGATGACAGTGGGTCATTGTGAAGCCTAAAAGAGTAATTTAAAAAAATAAGATAACTAAATGCTGAAAGGCAGAGTTAAGGCAAAATGGCAGTCCACCTGGGATGAACAGACTCCACTGAATTATTTGAATCATGCTGATTATTTATGCTGTTGACATTATTAATTTTATAAAGTACTAGCAACATTAACTGTAGAAGACCGGTAATAGAATAAATCTAAAAATATTTGACCTCTCGTTTGCCTTATGTGGTACCCTACATGCCTTTCTTCGGCATCCTTGTGTGTCTCAATCCCTTTTGCCTGCTGAAACCTCTTTTGCGTTCCTACAAAGGCAGTTTCTCTGACTCTGTCATTTTGAGGCAATTTGCTCACTTCCTGTCTGCTTTTTTTTTTGCTTCCCGAGTAAACAGCCCCTGTTACTCATTGTGAAAACCACATTCTTCTTCATGGATGTGAAAACCACATTCTTCTTCATGGATACTTCCTATCTTTTGAAAATTACTCAGTTTGCACCTCGAAATCCAAACTGATCAATCGGATTACTTGGAGTAACCAGACACATACACGAGTGTTTTATTATATATTAGATATATGTGAAATTTAATCACTGTCTCAAACTCGTGAAACCACTGCACCTATTTCTGCAAAACTTGACAGGCTAATATAATTTTAAGAATTTCTTCATATAAATATTTTAGAAAAAATTTAAAGCTGAGACAACCTCAGTAAAAATTTATCACTTGAAATAATATTGATAGCACTATGTATCCGCTAGATGGCAGCAACAGGTCAATAGTCTGCCATATCTATGGAAGGAAATGCATTTTGTTTAGAATCTGTTTATCTTGGCTTATATTTTATCTCTTATTGTTAAATATATAAAATTTAATTTCTCTGTCTGTTTGAGCATCACACATAAGCCACCACAATTATTTTTTTGTAAAACCTGACAGTTTTTTTGGATATTTTTTTTTTTATGTATCCATATTTAAAAAGATGGAGACAGCCTCAATAAAAGTTGCTTTTTTCCTGGACCTTTGCACCATTCAATCTGAACATCTCCAAAATACAACATGATATCAATGTGGTTTGCACTTGAAAAGAATTCAAAGGAAATTATGTAGGAAAACACCACCAATTTTAGGTGTTTGTTGACCTCAATGATTATTGAATTTTTAAATAAGCATGTTGAAGAAGAACAAGATAAATACTTTTGTTTGTAAATTAACTCATTAACCCATTCATTAACAGTTGATTTTTATCAAAATTATGAAACTAAAGTTCTCTTAGTGATATGCAGAGGATTTGAACATTTTTCTTACTCTTTGGCTCTAGGCATTCCTAATCAAATCCACATGGGAGGGGGACCACCTCAATACAACAGGATAGATGAAATGGTAAGCTGTCTGGGTGTGGGCTTCATTTCATTTGTTTCAGTGAGAGGTGTGTTTTTTTTTTTTCTTTCTTTCTTAAAAACATACTGGTAATGTGTGCGCCTCTCTCTCACTAGTCTGTAGGTGTTGGCCGTGCCAAGAGGTATTCCTCCCAGAGGCAGAGGCCTGTGCCTGAACCTGCACCCATGCACATTGGCATCATGGAAGGACACTACTATGACACAAGTAAGCATGGAGCCTGCCTTCTGAGCTAGCCAAGAGCATGATACTGGGGACTGGTTAAGGAAAAAGGAAGCGCAGCATACATTTATTTAATCATACCTTAAGTGTGCTGTGCTAAGAAGACCATGATTTTTTGAAATTTTTTTTTTTACACTTTGGGGTTTTATGGTTGCGGCACAAGTGAGTTGTTGAAGGGACCCCTTTTTAAGTCTTTAACAGCACCGTTTTCTAGATGCACTTGAATGTGTGTGTTTGTATCTTTTATTAGTTCACAGCTGCATCCTTCCTTTTCCTTAGTCATTTGAATCCTAATCACTTCTGTAGGGGTCACTGGGGGGAAGCTTTCATTAGCTTGATTGCCCCTCTTCATTTAATTAATGCTCTGCAGAAAGCATGATGAAATCAAATTAAATCAGAATGCCTCTAAATGAAAAACTTAGATCAATAGTATAGGAGCATGAAATGGTTCTGCCTCACCTTCCTTTTTTAAGCATTACTTCACCAGTAGCCTGTGTTATTCATGGTAAGGACACATTCTGTTGCACATCCTGTTCTCCAATGGCAGCATAAAGGAATGTTATACTTAAGGCTGTGTTTAGATTTCCAATTAAATCTCGTGTTTTCTTGTTTTCTCCAGTACCTTTCCAAGGACCAATATATACTCATGGTGAAACTCCTGGGCCCCTCCCTCCTCAAGGGATGATTGTTCAGCCTGAAATGCACCTTGCACACCCAGGTGAGTGCAAGTGTCCTGTGTTAGGATGTGGAAAACATGGTCCACCGATTCGTGGAAATCAGTAACAAAATGTAACATCATCCTGCATGATTCAGAAGCTCTACTTGCTGTGATGTCCTGTTGTAACACATTGCCTGAAGGGTTGTTGCTATAACTGCTCTGCATGGTTATGTTTATTCCCTGTACATTTGTGGTCTGTGCTGATACATTAGATGCAGAGAAGGCCCTATGAATATTAAGGACTGCAGTATATGATGGAGACCAAGTGATCTGTGTATATATACAGTGTGTATATATATATATATATATATATATATATATCTATCTCTATATCTATATCATATAGATATAGATATCTATATATATCTATATCTCTATATATAAATATATCTATATATCTATATCTATATATATATATATATATATATATATATATATCGATCGATCGATCTCTATCTATAGATAGATAGATATCTATCTATATCTATATCTATAGATAGATATCTATCTATATCTATATAGATATATCTATATAGATATATCTATATAGATATATCTATATAGATATATCTATATAGATATATCTATATAGATATATCTATCTATCTCTCTATCTCTATCTCTATCTATCTATATATAATATACACACACACACACTCACCTGGTGAAATCTGTGTACTCTTCTTATTTGTTGTGGAATCAGTGTGGATATTCTTTAATTCTCTTCTTGTTCAAATATCTTAAATGTGTTACTAACCCTAGTTGATTAGTCACATAACATTATTATTTTTAAAATTAATATAAAGTAAGAGGTTGCTATATTCCATCTCTCATTAGCAGCTTGTTTTTTTTTCTGCACTTTTAGGTCTTCATCCTCATCAGCCTCCGGCACCAATGCCAAATCCAGGGCTGTATGCAGGGCCTCCAGTTTCCATAACTCCAGGTCAACCACCTCCCCAGCAGTTGCTTCCCCCTACTTACTACCCAACGACAGGGGTGATGCCTTTTGGGAACACCAACTTCACTTACCCTCCTGGATCACCTCTAACCCCTATCTATCCCAGTCCACAGGTAACGTTGCCACTTTGGGGGGGAATTTAGGGAAAGGTGCAGAGGTACTGGCTATCTTAAGCGGCTAGTGAGTCCATGCTGAAATTGATATAAAAGCAGTTTATTAATATTGGCAATTGTGCAATTGACCAGCATCATAAACATTATAGTCATTTCAGAACCTGCTTTCACAACCTGAAATGTAATGTTTTTCTGTCATTTTGAAAGTCATTTCAAGTTTATAGATTATTCTTTGCAATATGGTTTATAATAATAGAGTGGCTGTGCTACCATGGTAACAGCTGCATGGTAAGAGAAAGAAGTGTGCAACTGCGTTTATGTTCTGATGCTTGAGTTTGTATGTGGAACTGAATAGAGTGTATCCTGATTATTATCCAGTGGCTCTTTCTATTTTAGTAATCAATCCTGATTATTATCCTGTGACTCTTTTTGTTGTAATAATAACATAATACTTATGTTATATAATAGCACAAAATGTATTTCTAGCCAGTGTCATTTTGGAAGGTGTGCAGATACCTCACTCTTTCTAAACTATTATAAATAAAATTACATTAGTGTGACTAAAAAAATGTATTCATTGTATTGGGGTGTGTGGGTTGTGACATGTATGAAAATTTGTATTGTATGGAGAGAGAGAGAGAAAAAGTGTGTTTCTGCTGAAAATTCAAATTGCTGAAGAACAATATGGTTTCATTTGTTCTTCATTCACCAGCAGCTTTATATATGTGATAATTAAAATATCGGAAGGTTCTGTAATTACTTACTTGTGTTGTCTTTGTATTTAGACACCATGTTATCACTACAGCTAGACTGCAGTATATAGTGAGCAGTGTAAAAATTACTGAATGTGTTTGTTGTCAAGAGAGCATGCTAACATCCAGAAGGAATCTTTATATATATATATATATATATATATATATAAAATAAATAAATAAAAATAAAAAGACTACTCTGGCAATTCTTTTTAGTTTGAGTGTTCACCATTTACAGTTATTTCTCCCCTCCTTAGCAACTTTTTTTTTTCCCCCCTCTGTTCTTTCTCACTCCTCTTACAGGCCCAGTCACAAGTTTATGGCGGTGTTACTTATTACAATCCTGTACAACAGCAGGCACAGCCTAAACCATCACCTGCACGCCGCACCTCCCAGCCAGTGACCATCAAGCCACCTCCTCCTGAGGTATGGGGTCTCTATCTCCACTATATTTTTAAAGACATTCATATAAGTTGAGTGGTGGTCCAATCAAAAAAGTGATCAAGTTTAAAATTGTACTATAAAGCTGCTTTATGGATAAGCATAAATTCTTGCACAGCTCTTTTCAACCCACTCTTCAGTTGATGCTCCCCTCATCTGTGTTTTCCAAAGTCTTAATTTGAGATTGTAGTGAATTGACAGGGAGTAGAAGTGGTTCCTGAAAGGTACATGAAGTTGAGGTAGAGTAAATAAAATATGAAAGATTGAAACTTGTTGGTATTGGGCTGTTGGTTGGCAAGTATGCCTTGCTATTCCAGAAGAAAGTCTTTAGAGGAGACTCGCTCAAGAATATGGTGTTATGGCTGGCAAAAGGACGCAGAATTACCTCTGTGCCAACAGAGGCAGGTGGAATCTTGTTCCAGGTGATAGATAGAGGAGGGGAATGGGATGTATGGAAAGTGTCTTAGAAGAATTGATCTGTCAGAATTTAGGAATACATGTTTGCTCAGGCAAGCAGTAGATTCATGCAGTTTCCAAAGATTTAGGTGAGACGCTTGAATAAAAGCATTAAAAATTAATTACTACAGAAGAAGCAAGCACACCCTTGGCCTCAGAAACTGGTATCTTATCTTATCTTATCTAAATCTTTGACCCGCTCCTCCATGCCAAATTCCTTCCACTTCAAGATGTTTGTGGTTTTTCTTGCATGTCCTACCCATTTCACAATATTTCAATAAGATTCAAATTGGGGCTTTGACAAGGCCACTCCGCAACCCTCTCTTCTTTTGGAGCAATTCCTTGGTGGTTTTACTAGTGTGCTTCGGCCATTATTGTTTTGAAAGGTCCATTTCTGGTTCCACTTTCACTTTTGGAGAAATGTCCTCTCATAGTCCTCAGCCTCTTTGATGTGATGCAGAATTTGTCGTTAACTTGTTGACCGCATGCTTTCCAGGCCCCAAGGCAGCATTGCAACTCCGGACTTATAATATTTTTACCATTCTTCATAGTTGTTGTGAGGGTTTTCCCGAAATGCTGTCTGGTTTATGCCAAGCATGTCTACTGTTACTGTGGCCAGACAATTCTGTCTTAAATTCATCTGTCCAGAGAAACATTGTTCCAGAAGGCCTAGTCTTTGCCTAAGTGTAGTTTTGGACAGAAAAGTAATGTTATAATGTGGGTATTATACCCAAAAGACATTCTATGTTTTAGGCAGCAGTAGAAGTTATCTAATTCACACTCACTTTTCTTTTTTCCCAGGAGATAAGCAATGAGAAGGGCAAAGAAAAAAGTGGCACATAAAGAAAAGCAGTTTGTGGACCACCTGCAAGTTGAGACCTTAATCATTTTCTAGTGTATATATGTTGGGTTTTTATATGTATTAAAAATTAAAAAGAGAATGGTTTTGGTTTTAAAAAAAAAAAAGACTTGCCAGAATGACATCTGCTTCACCAAGCTGGAGTTTAGACCTTCTTGTGAGTTTTCTTTTCCTTTTTTTTTTTTTCTTTCCAAAATGGCCACTACTAACCTGATTGTTGTGAACTCTTATATGATCGTGTCATACTGTCTCATGAGTATTCCTGGTGTCCCAATGACTCCCTAAATGCATCTGGATTATTACATTATCCCTAAGGGTTGAATTTGATATCACTCATAGCGCCAGGCTCCAGGCTGGTTCTTTGGAGCAAGGTGATGGTCAGATGGAGGCCAACTTTCCTTTGACAGCTGAAGTTTGAATGATTAAGTCTGAGGGGGGTGATAAGAAACACTGGTTTGATGAGAATTCATAAATGTAGTGCGTCTTTGATGAGAAGGCATTTTGAAAGGAAGATGGGAGCTGCTATGAATATAAAATGCTTATTTCGGACCTTTTTCTGCACTTTTTTTTTTTTTCTTTTTATGAAGTACAGTGTGTTTACTTTGTAGTTAAAGAACAAGAAGTGACTGAAGTTCCATGTTACAATAGCCAAGGCAGCCCTGTTCTAAGAAACTGCATAAATCTGGACCTAGTGGAGTGAATGGTTCATTTGCAAAAATACTGCAACTTTCAATACTTGCTTTTCTCCTAATAAAGAGAACAGCTATCTTTTATATATTCTGCTGGGGAAACTTGAAACTTTTCATAACTGCTTGTGCCGTACAGTTCAGCTTCACAGAGAGGGGCAATGTTTGATATAGGTGCTGGTAAAGGGCACCTCATTAAAAAAAAAAAAAATGGCAGCCGAGTGATTTCTATTAGCAAAAACTTCCTCCAGTTGTAGTCATTTTTTTGTGTTACCTGCATTTGGTATCTGTGGAAGCAAGTGAACCTGTGCACCCACAGCTCAATATGTTATGTGTACCGCTAGCATTTTCTTTAGCTGCCCTTCTCTTTGGCAGGATTGAGGAGGTAGAGTGCTACACCTCAAGGCTGCTCCACAGATCTTTCATCCCAGGGTATTACCCTTGCCTCTTCGTTATGTAATTATGATGTTTTATTTCAGTTATGTTTCCTAAGCAACAACACCCATGCCTCTTGAAAACACTCAATCCTTTTAACCATCAAGATAAAAGAAAAAAAAATAGATCACCTTTTCTGGCGGAGTGCGCTTGTGCAGATTGGTTTATTATTGGGTTCCTCCTCCATTGGCTCATTTAAACATGAGCCTTTTTTTTGTGTGTGTGCGTGCGTGCCCCCTTTTTTTTTTTTTTTTGTCTCATGCTTTTGTCATTGACAGTGTTATTTTATTTTGTACTGCAAAATGTATTGCACCTTTGTCATTACTGATACATTAAAAAAAAAAAAAATTCTCTGCCTTAAAAATTAAAAGAACTAATGTTTGTATTGCATATCAGTTGTGGGCTCGGAATATTAGACCTGTTTACACTGTGACGCTTAGTAATTTTATAGGCATGTGAATTTGTAAAAATAAGTTTTTGTTTTCCCTTGTTGAAACATTGGTGGAGAAAACAAAATAAAGCCATAAAAAAGGATGCTGCATTTGTGTGATAGTGGGTGGCTGCTGGAGTCTCGGGTGATTGCTTTTATTTCTGAGTGCTTCTGGACATGAAGGAAATTAATTTAACCAGAACTGGAAGATGTTGAGAATTTGTGTTTTGTTTTTTTCCCTCTTCAGATAATCTATTTTGTTCATTTTAATGGTGTGATCCAGAAATCCATGTATTTAACCCACTTTTTGCTTTACAGTTGTGCAACTTCTGGAACCTAAACTGGTAGTATTGGGTAGAAGAGAGGAACCAACCTGGAATGAGGTGTTAGTCACATTGGGCACGTTTAGAATCACTAATTTGAAGTGTCACTATGTAATGAAATGGATTTAGACTCTATTTTATAGTTCTTTATTTAAATATATGTGTACTACTTAACGTAAATAGAAAAAAGGAGGCTGTGCTTTTAAGTAGGTTGTCTGTTCAGTGTCAACAGAAATTTGAGTGATGGTTGAATTCCATCCTGAAAGTGCAAATCTGTTAATTTGTTTAAAGGTTAACAAAGGGAAAATAACCTATTAAATGACTCCAAAGCGGTCCAGGAGGGCTACTGTGGCTGCAAGTTTTCATTCTAACCCATTTTTTAATTAGCGACCAGTTTTTGTTGCTATGTAACTGGTTTTCCCTTCATTTTAATGATTTGTTTTTACAACTTAGTCCGCCGAGTTGCTTCGTTTATGCGTTACTCGACACCCAAACGGAAAAAAGAAGTGAAGAAAGCCAATAGATGACCAGCAAAATCGGGGCGTCAAACTCCAACCTCTCTAACCTATTTCTTAAATTAGCCAATACTTGGTAATTAAGTCCATTATTTAATTCCACAACTTGTTGGTCGTTTTCGCAGCAGATATTTCTAAAACTGTTGACTTTCTCTTTTCTTACTCCAGCTTCCATGGTAAGCCGCACCACTTCCCTCTTAGTAGCCGTGAAGTCCTGATTGTGTTGAAGCAGTAAGGGGGCATGGGGTACCCTGTTACTTTTTGATCCCATTTTCACTGTGTAGACTTGAAGAAACAAAACTGCAAAATGGATATTTTTCCACAACTTCCCATAGTGAGTGTCATGTGTGGTAGGGTTGAGAGGAAGCTGATGTTTACTTTCAGGACTGAAAAATTCTGAAGTGCTGGTACCGTACCATTTTAAAATTTGGGTGTTTTGGTATACCATTAAACCCTAATCTGTTCAATAGAAGCAACTCTATTGAAAAATAGTAGTGTGCTTCACAGGATTTGACTGTGCTGTGGGTTTGGCAAATAAACAATATGAGCTGATAGGATTGTTGTGCATTTCCTCTTTGGATTAATATTGTATTTACAGTATTTTTACTAATGGTTCAAAAAAAGTTGCCAGCATTCTGTTTCATTATTCAACTCACTATAGTAAACTCGCCCCAGGCTGTTAAATCGTCGTCCTTTCTGTTTTCTCTTATTGTGGTGGCACTGTTACTGAGAATATTTTTTGCATTTTACAACTTGTATGGCGTGGCTAGATTAGAAGCCGGAGGGCTTAAAGTTTAGTCATGTCTTCACACAGTAAATTAAAAAGATGAAATTATGAATGAAGTTTGGTTCCATTTTGCTCAGCCAGAGTTCAGTCCCAGGTACTTAGAACTGTGTGACGTACTCGATGTGTTGGGGAAAAATCCATTCTTCCATCTATTTAGTAAGCCCTCTTGTTCCAGTTGCAGGGCCATGGGTAGTCCAACGTCTCCACACAATAACAGGCAGAGCTGGACACCAGAGTAATAATAAGTTGACATTTATAGAGCACCTTTCCCAAACCCAAGGTTGCTTTAAATACAGAGGGAGGAAACAAAAATCACACAGAAGACAAAAGTTCATCGAAGGGAAAAGTTTTGAGTTGAGATTTAAAGGTGGAGAAAGAGGAGCAAACTCGGAGAGACTGAGGAAGAGAGCTCCTGAGTTGAGGAGCTGTAACACCGGACGACCTGCCTCCCAGGGTGGAGAGTCTGGTACGTGGGACAGTAAGGAGATTACTGCTCGAGGACCTGAGAGAGCGACAAGCTGAGTGAGGTAGGGGGGCAAGGTTATGTAGAGCTTTAGAGAAGTTGGCCAATTTAGCATGCATGTGTTTGTGATGATACTTTACCTTAATTATGAACAGTTATGTGATGTGTGGTCATTACATTTATTTCTCTAAACCCTAAAAGTACCACAGACTGTCTCAAATCAACTTCACAAAGGAGAAAACACAAAAGGATCTGACCTTGCCATCAAATTGGCTGCTTGTCCAAGAGGTGGCTATCTTTCCTGTAATGCTTTAGACTGCACAAATCCAAATTCAATCTTCCTTAATGCTTTTCTGTTCTCTCATTGAGTCTTCCATCTTCCATTCCACATCATAGGCAGTCATGTCAAACTGAAGTTATTTTGGCATGAGGAGATCACAGTCGGCTTTAACGGCTAGACCTAAATGTTCAACTTCCACTGCTGGATTGCAGATATGCTGGCTGCTTCATTGCCTGGCCCCAAAATTGATAAACAGCCATCCCTCCCTAATTAGGGTGGCCGGTTTCATAGATGACACTTGTACTAGGGTGTTGTACTGTGTTAACCATTATGGACGTAGTGAGAAGTCGAGCAAAATAACACGTTTTATAGGCTAACTACAAAGATTACAATATGCAAGCTTTCGAGGCAACTCGGGCCCCTTGCCTTAAAACATTGCGTATAGGTGACCCTTGAAAAGGAAGGTGGCACTGTGGCGTAACTGGCCCATGCTTCTGGATTTAGATGACAATGTAAAATATGCAGACAGAACAGGATGAAAGATTTGAGGTTGCCACCAAAGAAGTGCAAAAACAAAACAGCCTTTACAAACGGAGCTCATGATTCAAACTTAAGGCAGTAGTACAAAATGGTGGTTATATGGATGAATGACAGGATGGGGCGGATCTGTGGACCAGAACTGGAAATGATATCATCAGTGGGAAGTTCCTTCAGTTGGTCTGCAGAGGAAGTAAAAGGGGAAAGTGTTGGAGGACAGCGCCATCCCCTGGTTCGGCAAATAATTATAGTTAAGTCCCTAATTGGCCTCCCATGTGCACGTGTCACAATAGATAGAAGTTTAATTGAAATTTAAATTCCACTCCCAGCTTCCGGTGTAGAGTTTTGAATACGCCTGGGTGTCTCTGCATCCTCAAGGACCAGTGGATTGCATACTGGGCCCTGTGGCAGGCAAACAGCACCCATGGTTAGAGTTTTTAAAAAAAAAGCTGAAATGCTGCCTTAACACTTCTCTATTGCCAGCTGAGCTTGTCTTGTTTACTCGCCTTTCCCCATTTGTTGTATTTCTGTAATTTTGTTTTCTTTTTTCAGCTTACTGATTCATTCTCGGCTTTACTTGTGGTGTACTTTGTTGACTTGCATCCATGGAAACCTTCAGCTCAGAATTGTTGATGTTCTTCTATCATTTCCTCTTCGCGTGTTATTGCACCGTTATCTGTAGGTTTATTTGGCTCTGGCATTAAACCATGTCTGACCTGCATGGAGGCCTTTTACTAAGAATCGCCTGCGGGCAGTGCTGGCTGCTCCAAGACCCTTTTGGGGTGGTCTTTTAGTCAAGACAAAATCCCGGGAACGTTACTATTGTGGCAGTTGATTTTTTGCTTCCTCTTTCTTCACTATCTTAGGGCCACAAGGTCACTTTATCTTTGTTGCATGGCACATCTACAAGCCACCCGCCTTTCCCCCTTCCTTTTTTTTCCTCAAGCTTGCCTGTGAAGCAGATGACCACCAGGGGATGCCATTGTACAAAGAACTGCAGCATTGCATCTGACAGGTGGTCAGGTTGCCTCCTTGAAGATGAAGGCAGGAGAGACAGTGGAAGTTCAAGCGAGTAACTTCCCAAACAAAAACAAGCACAAAAATTCCCTGGCTTTTGTTTACAACTCTCCACATCAGTCAGCTGTAACTATGGAGGAAGGAGAGCCTTGCGGGTGACGCATGGTGTCTTTAATTGGAAACTACTCGGCTTAGTCATTGGCATGAGCTATTAGTCATTCTGCTGCAACCTATAATAAAACACTTTTAATGATTTTTTTTTTCTTTCTACACTCAATGCTTAGCGTGCTTTCCAAATTCCCTCCGCTCAGTCTGTTTTGTTTTCCAGGATGTGCCACTTTGTCTGTTACACCCCATGCTGCTCTGCATAATCGGCCATCCTTTTGTGCCACACTGTGGAATGACAGCTTCAAACAGGTTGAATGGAGAACGGGAGAGAGGGAGGGAGGGAACTGGATTTGTAAATGGTGCTTCCCACACATCAAAAAAAGTCTGCCAACGCTGCCATGCCTGAGTGCCCAGTCTCTACCACACGTGTTACAGCACTTTTTTTTTTTTTAAATACCTTTATCATCCACTCTGGCCATGTCTTTGTCAGACTGCCGTTTACTTTGATGCCAGTCCTGCTCTAGCACTGCTCTCTGTTTTGTACGGCTCTCCTTCCATAAGATGTAGACATTTGCATTCCTGAATGAACCTGAACCCATATAGTAGTCTAACATTGATACTAATGCTCTGTTTTCTTGATCTTCTTAGCAGTTTGCTCATCACGTCCTCTTAATTTGGATGCCAGTCACTTTGGATTTTGTGTTGAACCATTTACAAAGAGCAACAAGTACAGGGCACTGGACACAAGGGCTTGAGGTAAGAGTACGGTGACACATCGGTCAGTCATCAGCATTTATCATGCTTGTTTTGTGATTGGCAGACATCTGTGATACGAGTGTTACGAGCTGTTCTAGGTGCCACTCCTCGGTCTCCTGCTGTGCCAGGTTCAGAATGAGGCGCTCTTTTTGGTTTAATCTTAGGCCTACTTTAGTAAACCTTACTTTGATTAAGTTTTCAGCTTGCTACATTATTAACTTTTGTTGAGCCTGGCTTAGGGGGATTCCATATGGGTCTGACCACGGATCACCACAGTGCCTTCAGGATTGCATTCCAGCCATTTTCTTTAATGGTAGCCAATTACTGTTGCAAATGGTGGAGACTTTGTTCCCTTAATTTTAATCTAGCTACTTTTTAAGATTTATTCTTCATACTCCTTTAATCTATCTATTTTTCGACTATCTATACATATTTTGAATCTGCCTCTCTCCCTCATTCATTGTCCAAGAATCCTTCAAAAGCATAACATTATTGGAGTGCGTCTTTCCTGTTTATATTCTTTACTTGCATTATCCGGAAGTGAGTATCCACCTTAATAAAAAAGTGTCTGTGTCTGTGTGTCTGCTCAGTTTCTACATTTCTTTCATTCCAACATGTGTGTCTGAAGGAAGGTGTCCTGGAGGAATTAATCTGTCAAAATTTAGGAATACTTGTTTGTTCAGGCAAACAGCAGATTTAATGCAGACAGTTCTAATAGATAAGAGTGAAATGTTTGAATAAAAACATAAGAAGAAATTACTCCTTCAGTCATTTTTTTCAACAAAAACTATCAGTAGATGTTTCTGTTATTCTGACAGATGATGCATCACAAACAGCAGCAGTGAAGTGTGTTGTATGGGTCATTCCAACAGGTGGTGCATCACAAACATTTGCAGCAACAAAATTCATTGCATTTGTCATTCCAACAGATGGCACATTACAAACATTTTGGTGAGATAAAATGTATTGCACTTGTCATTCTAACAGATGGTGCATCACAAACATTTTGGTTATTAAAATGCATTGTATTTATTATTCCAACAGATGACACATCACAGACATTAAAGCCCCGCGTCACACTGAATTTTTTTTCCAGACATTTTTAGTTACTGTATAGCCTTCATGTGCATAATCTGTTGGTGACGTGCCCCCATGAAGAGAGTCGCATACTGTGATATAGATAACGACAAAGACTTGACTATTCCGCGATAGGCTTGGATAAAATCAAGCCTGATTGATTTTCTCGTTAGTCAGAGGGACAGCCTCTTTGCATACAAGAACTGATAACCACTGAGCACCCGGCAGGCAGTACAATGCATAGAAAAAAGGCAACGAAGGATACGGAAGACGTGTGCTTTGAAACTCACAAACAGAAGAGAAGCCCCTCTGCCTAATTACTTTTGTGATATGTATCAAAACAGAATGGGAAAAAGTAAAAAAAAAAAAAAAAAAAAGGCAGTGGCTCCAGCTGAACACACCACAGCTATTAACTCTCTGCCCAGCACTGGCTCTGTCAGGCAACATGAGGGCTGTGGACCTCGTAAACAGAAGAGAAGCTCGCCTGTCTGATGTCTCGTATTTTACATACCATGACAATGTCTGTGATGCACCATCGGTTGGAATGACAAATGCAATGCATTTTATTTCTGCATTCCAATAGATGCTGCCCAGCACAAATTAACACTTGGGTCTAGGTTGATTGCTTAGATTTCAAACTGTCTTAGATGGGTAGCATAGTTAGCCCACCTTATAAGGGCAAGTATGTGTGTGTCGATCCACCTGTAATGTCTGTTATCTAACAGATGGCGCATCACAAACATCAGCACTGGGTTAATGAATCCCATACAGAATGTCATAGAACAGATGCATCATCTGTTGGAATGACACATGCAATGCATTCTATTGCTACATCCATTACAAAATACATTCCAACAGATAGCACATCACAAACATTATAGCACATCACAAACATTAACACTGCTTGTATGAATCCGATTACAAATGGCATATAACAGACACATGCACTGCATTTGCCATTTCAGCAGATGGTGCATCACAAACATTTGTAGTATTGCATTTTATTACTACAAATGTCCGTGATACGCCATCTGTTGGAATGATAAATGAAATGTATTTTATTACAATATGCATTACAAAATGCATTCAAATAAATGATGCATGGCAAATGTTTACACTTACGTCTGCATTGATTACTTAGATTTCAAACTGGCACAGCTTGTTAATAATTTAGTAAAAAAAAAATGCATTTTGTACACTTTGAGCATACAAATGGATAATTAGCTAGTGTTTCTCATTCTTTTTTGGCAGTTGTACCAATTTTTGTCCTTTGACAATAAGAGGAGGATTTTTGGGCCTATGATGAAACAAGTGTGAAAAGAAACCGGCGTTAAGTAACATACCCTTCCCACCTTGGTACGACTTACTCTTCTGTTCCAGGCTGGTCCTGTTTTATTATGATGCTGTCTTTACTTTAAATCTGACCCCAGCTCTCTGACGTTTACAACCTGGCCATATGTTAAAGCAGCATTTCTGTGTTGTACTGGTCCCAGTTAATTATGATCTGCTATTTATGGTCCCCATTTTCACCCACCTCTCTCTTCTTTAGATAGTATGACTGTCTGGATTTCACTTAGTACTGGACCCAGTTTCAAACTGGTGCTTTTTCGTGTCACACCTGTCCCAGTTTAATATGACTTGTACTAAATTGTGGAATAGAAGAGCAACACTCTCAGCATTTTAAATCTGACCCAGTTTAGTTCGACTGTCTTTTAGTTTAAAACTAGGCTATCTGTTAAATCAGCATTTTCAGGTCATACTGGTCCCAATTTTTTATGATCTGTTATTTAAGGTCCCAGTATAAGATCTCCTTTCTCTCATTTAGAACTTATCTCAGTGTAGTAATACTGGGCCCAGTTTCAAACCAGTGAGATGGTCCCAGTTTGGTATGGCGCTCTCACGGATTCCAGTCAGCTCCCAGTTTAGTACAGCTCTCACTTCAGCTCTGTGACTTTAATCTGCAAGCGGGTCTTCCAGCTTACAAGGAAAACTTGGGAGTTGGTGGCAGGACTGGCACTCAAGGCACCATAAAAAAACAAAAAAAAACTCCCAGTGTTCCAGTGTGGTGCTGAGGTGTCACCCGCTGCACTCGGGTCCCAATCCATATGGTTTGTCATGTTGTGAGTGCAGCAGCCCCCAACCAACCACTTGTTTTGCCCCGTGTCCAGCCTCTCCAGTTTAGAACTGATTTCAGTGTTCTTGCTTTAGCTCGACCCTCCATTCTGTGTAAGCCCGGTGTGAGCTTCTGTTTCTGTCCTGTTAGTGGCCGTCGTCTTCTTTTTCACCTCATTTCTTTCAGACTTCACCTTGACACCTCGTCAAATTCCAGGGCCGCAAGACTGGTATCTACTTTAGTTTTGTTGCTGGTGGGGAATTCTCCGGCAGCAAAGGTCACGAGAGTCAGAAAGCTTTGGAAGTCATAGGTCTATGGAAAATGAAAAAGCAAGCCCAAGCTGCGCCTGCACCCGTCGCCACCCACCCAGATCCACCAGCGGGTCTTCATTCTTTAAGTTGCACGTCCACGGTCATCACTGGGACTGATTACTCTAGGGCAGGGGTGGGCAATGTCAGTCCTGGAGGGCTGCAGTGGCTGCAGGTTTTCATTCCAACCCAATTGCTTAATTACAAAACAATCCTTGACAAAACCTGACCTTATTTAATTTTATGGCTTGTTAGTTTGCAATGTTAGGTTCTTATATCATAGATTTTTTTTTTAGATATCAAATGATTTGAAGCCTTAAGCAGATAATTTTCACTCTGTCACATTTTTCTATTAAGTGTTTTATTAAATCAAACCGCGCATGATGAACACACATGGGTGTAAATGGAAACAAGCTAGAGGGAGGACTGCTGGCTGCTTTGTCATTTACATCTTATTGCTAATAAGGTGCCATTGAAATAAGCAATTAAGGTTGGGACCCTTAATGAGCAAGACCACTAAATTGAAGAATCAAATTGTCACATAAGCAATAATTGACTTCTCATTAAGAAGGTGGGTTGGAACAAAAATCTGCAGCCACTGTGGCTCTCCAAAACTGACATTGCCCACCACTGGTCTAGGGGGTGGATGGAGGATGAGGATGTGAAAGACCATTAAAAATGAGTGTGACTGGTGTGTGGGGAGCATTGTGGATGTTTGTCCCGTGTGTGTGTGTGTGTGTGTGTGTGTGTGTGTGTGTGTGCACGCGTGTGTGCTAGCAGGGTGTGTGTGTGCTCGCACCCCCCTCTGCTAATTAAAGCCTCATCGTGTGCCGACTTTCCAGTTCAAGCCACAGAGTTTCCTGCCTGGGTGCAGAGAGGACAAAACATTTTGTTATTATTTTTAATAACGGTATTTTTTGTTAATTATTTTTTCTCCAGCCGTCTGGAGTTTTTTTGTTTTTTCTGTCCCCCCTGGCCATTGAACCTTACTCTTATTCGATGTTAATGTTAATTTATTTTGTTTTATAATTGTGTCTTTCATTTTTCTATTCTTTAATATGTAAAGCACTTTGAGCTACTGTTTGTATGAAATGTGCTATATATAAATAAATAAATGTTGTTATTTTGCCTGCTGGCACACCGTAAAGGGCGTTTCCGCTCCTGGGAGGTGGCACTGATGGCCTGCTCTTTTTAATTTTTCTTTTTCTTCTCTCAATTTGCCAAATGATTTTTCTGTTGGTGGATTCCTGAGGTGCCTTGTGGGATAGCGTACACCGCAGCGGCTGAGACTTGCTCAATGTGGCTTACTTTCCTCCCACAGAACTCCTACTACAATCTGGAGCGGCAAGTCGAATCTCCCGTAACCCTGGAGACGGCATCCCCGCACACAGGAAAAAAAAAACGGGGCCATGGCGGTGCAGCCAATCAGCGGGAACCCATCAAGTGCGCAAGGGGCACAGCAATGTGACTGATGCCACGCTGCCGCCTTTGTCACGTCTCAAATCGTCTTTCCTCCTGTGGTTGTCATCGGCTGTTGAAGTCTCAGTCTGCTGCAGTTGTGTGGAAATGTAAGTGCACCCCATGACTTATTTTTTTTAAACTTATAAATATTTCAAGATTTGATCATCATTTAGAGCAGTGTTTCACAAACACTTGTGAGCTGCCACCGGTGGGTTCACGAATTGCAGTTGTTTATAAGGGTAGTGGCTCACAGTGGGTCGCTGCTCCAAGGATTCACCAGCATCCCCCAATGTCACCCTGCTCTTAAGACCATGCTTGATTCACCAATAGGGTTGTGAATAAACTTAAATGGGGAAAAAGTGGGCCACAAGACCAGAACATTTGAGAAACACTGATTTAGACAACATCTACAGTAAAGGTGGTGTATCTGAAAACAAAAAATAAGTGAAAATCTCACTTGCATTATTGTATTCATCAAAAATTGAATAGATTTGCTATTTCCACCTGTCGAAAAAGTGAGCCCCACCTTTGTCTCAAATAGCTGGCGTTGCCCCCTCAAGTTTACGTTTCCGACAACTGTACCAGTTTCTGACATCGACTCATAGACAAAGGTTTTCCGAGTTTTCGGCTCTGTGATGTTGGAAGGGAGTCCTGCATGCTCAGCCCATTTCAAATCCTCCCCAAAAACAGGATTTGGGCTTTGACTTGGCCATCCTAGAACCCTCCATTTCTTTCTTTTCAACCATTCCTTAATGGATTTACTGGTACATTTGAGATTATTGTCATGTTGCAAGGTCCACTTTTGGCTGAGCTTCAGTCTTCTGACAGATGTTCCCAAGGTATCCTCAAGCAACCTCTGGTACAATGACGTGGCTTCAGTAATAATGAGCTGCCCAGACAGTGTTCCTTGTGAAGAGACAAAACCAGTTATAAAGTTTTGGGGAATCCTCCCCGTATATTCAGTCGATGGTAGACTTCTTAGGTGTAACGAGAATATCAGCAGAGTTTCTTTGCAGCCTTTGTTGATTTTCATAAAGCGTTCAACTCACATGATCGAGCTGGCCTGTAGGACATCCTGAGACTTTGCAAGATACACTCAAGGTTGCCGGATATCATGCACAGTCTGTACACTGGTACTGTGAGTGCTGTGCAGAGTGGAGGCAGAACCTCTGTGTTTTTTCCCAGTTAATTCTGGGGTTCGTCAGGGGTCTGTTTTGCTCCTACTTTAATGTGTATGGACTGGATGTTGGGCAAGGTCGTGGGGTCCAGCGGCTGTGGGGCATCTGTTGGTGAAGAAAGATTTACTGATCTTGACTTTGCTGACGATACTGTGATCTTCGCGGAGTCGATGGAGGCTCTGATCATGGCTCTTGAGAGACTGAGTGAGGGGTTTGAGTGTCCTGATAAAAAACAACATCCAGGCCTTTAACCTCCTAGAGAGGTTTACTTACCTCGACAGTGAAATTCATGTCTCTGGTGACTCTTCCTATGAAGTCAGTAGACGGATTGGAAGAGCATGGAGGGTCATGAGGTCGCTGGAAAGGGGTGCGTGGCGCTCCTGATATCTCTGCAAAAGGACGAGGGTCCAAGTCTTTAGAGTCCTGGTGCTTCCTGTCTTGCTATATGGTTGCGAGACATGGACCCTATCCAGTGACCCAAGACTGGACTCCTTTGGTGTCTCTTTGGAGAGTTCTTGGGTATCACTGGTTTGACTTTGTGTTGCTTATTACCTGCATTGTGAGGGAGTGTCAGTTACGGCACTACGACCATGTGGCACGTTTCCCAGAGGGTGATCTGGCTCGCAGGACCGTCATTATTGAAGACCCGAGTGGCTAGACCAGGCCAAGGGGATGCCCACTTAACATCTAACTGTGGCAGATAGTGGATCATTTCTGGAGTGTGGGACTGGACCACATGTCTGCCTGGTGGGGGTGGCCAAGCAGGATCTCAAACTGACTTGTCGTGTGGTGGGTGCAGCAATTCATAATACAATTACATGCCCCCCAACCAGACTTGGCCTGACCCCATATATTGTCAGTAGCACAACAATCAAAACAAAGAGTAATCATTAGAGACTGAGCCAAATGTGACTAACTTGGTGAGCGGAGTTCTTGGGCTTTATAGAAGTCTGGCAGAAAGAGGCAGGACATGGTCAGAAGGGCGTGGTCTGGTGTTGGACGTAGGCGGGCCTTTAATTATTCTTTCATTCTGGAGGTCTACGAAAGAGGCATTTGTGTGTCTCATCAAGCTCTGATTCTGTAGCAAACCCTCAGTTGAGCCCTTAAACTGCTTCCCATGTGCGCATGTGTGACACCTTTCCTAGACTCTTAAACATCTGGAATCTTCTTTCTAAAGGTCTCAGAGAGTTCCTTCGCTCTCAGCATGGTGATAAGACACACTTCAACAACGAGCTACATGCCTGAGTTAGTTTAAGTAGAGACTGTGTCAGTTGTCAGACGAGACCCACTCTAGTGATGTTCTGATCATTTGCGCCTGATTCTAATTTGAGGTATCTGACGTCGGGATGAATGGAAGGATGCACTTAGTTTTAGCAAGTGTGAAATTTGCATTTTTGTTTCTTTAAATTATAATACAATGGACTACATTGTTCTATTTCTAATTGTTGTACTGGATACCATCCTGGTAACCATTGTTGGCACCCATGAATTTTTTTTTTTGGTATTTCAGACACTTTATTAATCCCCAAGGGAAATGATGTTTTTTGCATGACATTTGGAGGGGGTCACAGCGCATGGTCAGCCATTGTACTGCACTCCTGGAGCAGTTTTTAGGTTTAAAGGCCTTGCTCAAGAGCCCAGCAGAGTAGGATCCTTTCTGGCAGTAATTTTAAGTACAATATGTAGAATATTTCCTGGGGAAAAAAAACAAATCTATGGAAAAGGCTATAGTCTGTAGACCCTCACGTTTGGTACAAAACAGCAAATGATGAAACAACAATTTAAAAAAAAAACCACGGGAGGAAGAAAACTAGAAGGGCTGAAAGATTGCCATGACACTGGTACTGGCACCCTTTAAATCAATGTGGAAAAAAATGATTACATTTCACTCATCAGGAATAAATTGGAAATTAGACTCCCCTGTGGTAAATTGTCATTGCCCACATGTCTTGAACTAGCCAATGAATGATAACTGTAGTGCTTTAAAAAGCCTCATGTTATTCCCTGTTCCTTTCTTATAATGGTGAAGACAAGGGAGCTCTGTGAGAACATTGGAAATGCTGTTATCATCAAACAGGTCATTATGATAGCAACTGACAAGAAGAATTCATTATTAATCGCAGAATTACAGTATTTGAGGTTTCCTCTAGAGGGCCTCTTTCTCTTGCACGATTTGGCTCAAAAACTAATCGGCACATCATCATCTCATCACAGGCTTACGTTTAGAGTTTGGTATTTTTCCATCCAGCCATTTCAGCTCTAGACCGTCCTCAAGAAACTGTGAAAGACAGACAGACACACACCCATCATCGAGATATTGTTTACGGTATCAGGGGACCCTAAAATGTAGAGATCCGATGAAAACTGTAGATCGAAATTTAGATCGAATCTAAAACTTTCACTCCTCCCACATAGATGACAGGTTATGGTGGGGGAGGGTGCAAAGCAAAAAAAAAAGTAATCAAACTATTTCAAGCATAAAAAATGTAAATGAGAAGGACGTGCTGCCAAAATGTGACACAAACTATCAGCATTTGGTGTAACGCTGGCTAAAGATCACTTTGATTAAGGTTTTCATTGCAGTGACACTTGAAAATCTCCTTTCACATAACAGCAATAATTTATTTATTGTAAAACCCTAAATCACACAAGGAATGCTTCAGTGGTCTTTAATAGGACTTAATTTATGACAGCCAAATACCCCCAAACCCCCCCGACACCAGCCTTGACTTCCTAAGAAGACAAGAAACTTTGGGAAAGGTGATGCACGTAGAAGCAAACTGGAGTAGGAACCGAAGTACCAATTCAATTATAAGTCTACATTTACTGTAATTTTTTACATTCTCGTATTTGAAGTATAGAGAAAGTATTGTAATCGTCCAAAAATTTGACCAAGATTTTGATGAATCTCTATTTTAGACCACCCTAAGTCCGAAAATACAATTTTTGACATTATGTATGTGTGTCTGTCTGTGTGTGGGTGGGTGTAAACACGATAACTTGAGTACGCTTTCACGTAGGTCAACCAAATTTTGCATATAATTATTAGGTACAAAACATAGATTTCTACCAACTTTTAAGCTATTTCTGCTAACTGGTACTTTTTAATTCATTTTTCAATTTGATTTATTAAACTTACTTTAATAATAATTATCAATATATTATTAATTTGATTTGTTGTTGATGGCTGTTTAATGTACATAATATAAAAATATAATCATTGTCTTGCAGTTTACTCCTCAAATATCCATCCCCATTTTTATTTGCCTAAAATTAATCAAAAAGTAAAGTAGTCATCAAATTTTTGTATATGCTGTAAAAGAAGAGATCGGCAAACATACAGTCTTCCTTCATAGATGGATCATTCTTTAGTTGTTTAAGATTAAATGGATCCAGAACCTTCAAACATCTTCTCTTGTGTCCTGAGTTTTAGTAAAATAGTCTTCTAATTTAACTAACAATATTTTGTAAATGATTGATAAAGGAAGAAAAGGAATCCCGCAAGCAAAGCTTTATCCCGCAAAAACTGTACCTGGGAGTACAGCTGGATGACAAATTGGACTGGTCTGCCAATACTGATGCTCTGTGTAAGAAAGGTCAGAGCCGACTATACTTCCTTAGAAGGTTGGCGTCCTTCAACATCTGCAATAAGAAGCTGCAGATTTTCTATCAGACAGTTGTGGCGAGCGCCCTCTTCTACGCGGTGGTGTGCTGGGGAGGCAGCATAAAGAAGAAGGACGTCTCATGCCTGGACAAACTTGTTAGGATGGCAGGCTCTATTGTTGGAATAAAGCTTAATAGTTTAACATCTGTAGCAGAGCGACGGGCACTAAGCAAAGTCCTGTCAATCATGGATATCTATCTATCTATCTATATTGTTCTCATATCTATCTATATATATATATATATCTATCTATCTATCTATCTATCTATCTATCTATCTATCTATCTATCTATCTATCTATCTATCTATCTATCTATATATATCTATATCTATATATATATATATATATATATATATATAAAATACCCGCTTGGCAGTAGTAGTGTGTTAAAGAAGGAAAGAGAAAGAAAAGGAAACATTTTGAAAATAACGTAACATGATTGTCAATGTAATTGTTTTGTCACTGTTATGAGTGTCGCTGTGATATATATATATAGCAAAATACCCACGCTTCGCAGCGATGTCATGTGTTAAAGAAGTTATGAAAAGAAAAGGAAACATTTTAAAAATAATGTAACATGATTGTCAAAGTAATTGTTTTGTGTATTTGGTGGCAGCGTCACAAAGTTGTTTTCGGTAGCTGCATCAGAAAATGTACCACAACGTCTGACACGCCTCCTTTTTACTGTTTTCTCAAAGCTTGGATTGCTGCTGTCATATATATATATATACACACATACACACATACATACATATATATATATATATATATATATATATATACACATACATATCTTCATATCTACATATCTATATACATATCTACACACACAAATTATATATGTGTGTGTGTGTGTGTGTGTATATATATATATATATATATATATATACACATACATATACTTGTGTGTATGTTTGTATGTGTCTATATGTGTGTGTATAGCTTTGGTCACTGAGTGCAAGGGAAAAATAATAAAATATAGTCTATAAGTTATTAAACAGTAAAACATTAACGTTTTAAGAAGTACAGGTACATTGAGCACTACTGGAGTGGTTGCGGTAAACTACATTTTAAAGACTGTGTAACACAACAGGTAAGTAACTAACAGCAGCTAAAATGTATATGGATCATCTCTCGGTAGTAGATCCCTTTTGAAAGGCGCTACACGACGGCTGTGGTATAGAAATTACATTTTCTATGTGAGCGCTCAAATTTGTGCCTCTGGTAATGTGCCTTACCGGCATTTAAAGAAAATTAGTTTTGTGTCCTCTGCAGTGTTAAGAGAGAAAGGCTTTGGTTTGGGATAAAAGGAAAAAGGTGTAAAGAAAGGAAAGTTGCCTTTTCTTTTATATAGTATAGAGATGTGTTCGCTGACGTTATGATCGCCTTTTGGGGACAGTCGCGGTGGGTCTTGTGTAGACTGGTGAGACGTCCCCGCCATTAATCGGCTGTGATGGCACTGTCAGTCCTCCACTCGTATGCGTGTCTTCATAATCCGAGCTGAGGACCTCATAATCGTATACGTGCAAAAGAAAGTGTGAATCGCCTTAATATTATTTTGCCGTGGTGTAGAAAAGGGGTCCCGTGTTTGCACTTGTCTGGGCTATAGCGCAGGGGAGGATGAAAAAATTAAAAGTGCTCACTTTGACTTAAGGCAGAAGCGCAGTCAGCGTCTCAAAGGCCGGCACAGCTATGCACGCGCTGGCTGCTCGACTTTTGCTGGGCAGGAGACCCCAGTTTTGCAGACACGCTCATGATATCAAAAGTCTCAGCGCTCTTTGGAGGTCATTCATATATTATATATATAGCAAAATACCCGCTACTGCAGCGGAGAAGTAGTGTGTTAAAGAAGTAATGAAAAGAAAAGGAAACATTTTAATAATAACGTAACATGATTGACATTGTCATGAGTGTTGCTGTCATATATATGCCTGCCTAAATAAGTCACCCTCGCTTGCTCTTACTTTTTACCGTTCATTTAATCATGGCTAGTGGCGGAAAAATTATAAAATGGAAGGAGGATGGCTTTACCAAAACAATTATTGATGGCTTAATCGATTATTCATAAAGCTTGAATTGGTGATCTGTTTTTCTGTGTTAACCTCATATTTTTCATACTTCTTCTCAAACTAAGGTGGTGCGAGGGTAAAATGAATCGGGATGCGCTGATCAATGTAATCGGTGTACCAGGAAATCATGCATTGACAAAAGCTCCCTTTGCTTGTAATGCAAAGTGTGATTAAATGCATTATTTTTAACGTTATGGAGCACATGCATCGAAGCTTCTCAGCTGTGCTTGTGCTAAGAAAAGGAAAGATTTTAAAAATAGCGTAACACGATTGTCAATGTGACCTTTTGTAAGTAGTGCCTGGAGGATTCAGTGTGAGAAACTCTAGAGACAGCGTGTGTATTAACTTGTGGATTTTTCTGTGAGTATTTGGTGGCAGTCTGACGAAGTTGCTTGGAGACGGTGTTAGCCGCTGAGCTCAGCTCAGAGCGAAATGAGGTGGGAGGGAGATGATGACGTGACTCCCCACCCGCCTTAACTGTCAATCCCCACAAACACAGTCTCTCGGAATTTGCATAAGCACACCCCTTCACCTACAATTTTAACTTAGTTACAAAGTGATCAAAACTCTCGTTTATATCCTCGTCCTCTCATTAAACTTGTATCCCGCATTACCTGTGGGCATGTGAAACGCCAGCGGTAGCCTGTCTATGAACTTAATTTAAAGTTTAGGTTTACACCTTTCTTTCTTTCCGAGGTAGCAGCACTCATGAATATGGTAGTATATGCCACTCGCTCGCTTCTTATTGTTTCGCTGCCTTCTCAATTATATAATGCATGTTTTCTTAAGCGCTTTTTGGAGGTCTTCCTGGTTTTCTACGCACTGTTGACAGTCAGTTCACGTGATTACGTGGGAGGCGTGATGATGTCACACGAAACTCCGCCCCCCCCTACGTCTTTCCAGCTCAACTCCATTACAGTTAATGGAGAAAAATACCTTCCAGTTATGACCATTAGGCGTAGAATTTCGAAATTAAACCTGTCCAACTTTTGTAAGTAAGCTGTAAGGAATGAGCCTGCCAAATTTCAGCCTTCTACCTACACGGGAAGTTGGAGAATCAGTGAGTGAGTGAGTGAGTGAGTGAGTGAGTGAGGGAGTGAGGGCTTTGCCTTTTATTAGTATAGATACATATATTTAACATTCAAGAGCTTGAACAAATTGCAGAGGAAGAGTGGGAGAAAATTCCAACTGACAGGTGTAAGAAGGTTCTCGATAGCTACAAAAATCGCTGCCAAAGGCTGTCCAACCAAATATCAAGAAGGGGGCGCCTTCATTATGTCCATGTCATAATTCTTGTTTCTTCTTTGACATTACTACATGTAAATTGGACTTATAATGTTTTTGGTTAAAATACTCTGGATATCCATTTAAAATATTCTGATGAGACAAATTAGGTACATCTCTGTTTATTTCTGAAAATATTTTAAGTTATGCAAACAAATGATAAAATGGTGACCAGGACTGTATGTCTACTTATAATATGAGAGAAAATCACAAAAATAAGTGATACGCAATAAAATGGTATGTGATGTGAAAGGTGATTTTTGTGATTGGCAGGCCAAAATTCATTATATACACCCATAATGTGTTCAGGAAGTAAAATCTTTGTTGCCACTGGAATGGAAGAAATTAATGTAGAAGTGTCATTTCATCTTACCAAATCAATGGGGTGAGCAGCACCAGATTCATAACAGGAGCCAACACCAGCCGAGAGACATATGAACTTGACGTGTGGGCCCCGCGACTGGATATTGCCAAAGGAATTGGTAGTTCTCTATGTAACTGATCTTCATTTGTACCTGTGTGTGTGTTCATCGTGAACAGTCTGGATTAATAAAAGCAAACTGAAGAGAAAAAGTGAAGAACTGGGAATTACTCCTCCGATTCTGCATAAAATATAATTTGGATGACATTCTTGGTTACGACATAAGATTGAGCTGACCTGGCAGAACAAGTCATAAACTACCGATGACCTGTTCTGTGCAAAGACTGGTGTCTAATCAAGCAATCGATTCAAAACAAATGCCGGCACGGCAGCACTGAGTGAAGACCCCTGGTCTACGCCAATATTTGATGGACGTTTCTAAGTGTGTTTAATTTAATTGCTGGTGGGTGAGGGCTCGTTTTAGATGATGACAGCCACTGTGCTTATGTCATATGTTTGTATCGATCCTTCACCAGATCAAATTCCAGACAATTGACATTAAGATAATTAAGGGATTGGACAACTGGGTAATGGCTAAAATAAACCACAATGATGCAGCGCCTCCAACTGTCAGTCATCAAGCTTGCTTATCCAGTTTCAGGTCCGTGCTCTCTGGATAGAATCCTGACAGCAAGTGGGCACTGTGGTGCATGCCCATCACTGGAAGGACATGAGGGCAGACCTTCTCAGGGAGAAGCCTTGTACCAAAACCCCAACCCCCCACACCTCCTTGTTACATTGAGAATAAGCTGGCCTTGTAGCTTGTAACTGTGATCCCAAACTTAGTCCTGGGGACCCCCTGTGGCTGCAGGTTTTTGTTCCAACCAGATTCACAATCAGTGATAATAAAGAATACTGTATATACTCGCGTTTAAGTTCTCCCATGGATAAGTTGGGGCTTAATTTTAACGTATAATTTCCTGTATTTTATAATATCGGTCGTATATGTCGAATGTGGAAAACTCACGCTATTGGTCCAAGAGATTATGCTATGCTAACGCCCACCTGAGAGAATAACCATGGAGCACACAGCCTTTATTTATTTATTTATTTAAAAATATGTATTGTGCCTAACGTGACCACACGGTAATAACCGAACTATTCAGAAGCAACGTTTGCACTAATTTGTGTTTTTTGTATCTCACACCCTCATACACCTTTATTGTAAGAGCATCCCTTATCGAAGGTGGTTTTAAATTAAATGTTGTTGAAGTAGCGAAATAAATTAGTAACTGCGCTGCTGCAACAAAATTCGATGTGTCTGAGAAAGTGAGAGAGATTGGAGGAGGCAAGAGGATGTAAAAATAAAAAAAAAAAAATCTTAGTGTCATATTTCTGAATGGGCGTACAAGTTGGGACTGATTTTTATGATCGATTTTTCAACTTGTACGCCAGTACATATGGTAATAATTTCATTGAGTTAGCTGATCTTTTTTTCCCTTATTCTACATTCAGAAAAGCACAGCAGTGTGATTCTTACAGACATTTAGAAATATTTCTCGGTTTTTTGCTGCAGCATTCAATGCTTAATTCTTTTTTTCTCGTTTTCCTGTTATTTTTTTTCTTATTTTGTGCATTCTACTCCTTTCATATCCTAATAGTGACAATTAAAAATGAGCAAAGCAGACACCCGGGTGAACAACACTAAGTGAGGAAAGGCTGCAACTGCTTCAGTGTCAGACCCACTAATGAGTGAATAATGGAAAGGCCGAATGGAATTCACGATGAACATAAATAAAAAGTAAAAAAAAAAATTATATATGTATGTATATATCAACACATAACTGCTTCATTTTATTTAAAATGTATTGATACACTTCTGTGGTGGCACAATGACACAATGGTAGCACTGCTGCCTCACAGTTAGGAGACCCAGGTTCGCTTCCCGGGTCTTTCCTGCGTGGCATTTGCATGTTGTTCCCGTGACTGCGTGGGTTTCCTCCCACAGTCCAAAGAAATGCAGGTTAGGTGCACTGGCGATACTAAATTGTCCCTAGTGTGTGCGCGCCCTGCCCAGGATTTGTTCCTGCCTTGCACCCTGTGCTGGCTGGGATTGGCTCCAGCAGACCCCTGTAACCCTGTGTTAGGATATAGCGGGTTGGATAATGACTGACTGACTGACACTTCCGTAATTTCCTCATTGAACCCAAACACAGAGATTTGGAAATAACAGCTCACTCAATACAATACAATACAATTTTTTTTCTGTATAGCCCAAAATCACACAAGAAGTGCCACATTAGGTTTGAACAGGCCCTGCCTTTTGACAGCCCCCATGCCTTGAATCTCTAAGAAAACAAGGAAAAACTCCCAAAAATACCCTTTTAGGAAAAAAAATGGAAGAAACCTTGGGAATGGCAGTTCAAAGAGAGACCCCTTTCCATGTAGGTTGGGCATGCATTGGGTGTCAAAATAGGGGTAAATACAATACACAGAACAGAACAATTAATTGGGAGTCCAATAGAAAACAGAAGTTGGTTGGAAAAAACACCTGCAGCTCCAGGGGGTCCCCAAGACTGAATTTGAGAACCATTGGCTTATAAAATCTAAATAAATGTTAATATGGTGGGTGGCCTGTAAGGGGCATCTTGCAGGGGGTAGTGATACTGATACATACCTCCGGAATGGACTCTGGACTTAGGTTGACTCTCGCAGTGCTGTGGGGATGAGCGTGACAGATGGGTTGTCTCTGACCCCAGGTGAGGTGGAGGGGCAAAGGGACAAGCGGCTGGGAGTGCTTTGGCACTGCTGAAGAAACAGCACTGAAGTTGCTAATGGTCCTTTTTAAGGCCCCTCGCCAGCAATCAGGAGAATTCTGTTCCCCAGACTTTTACAGTTTCTTGATTTAAACAAAGGTATCCATCTCTATCAGAAACCTAGAAATGTCTGGGTGTGTCCAAATATTTTGAATGGTGCCATAGATGAATTGTCTGTATAATGACCATTAAGTGTCACCTCAGACACGTCAGATGCAGACTCCTGATAATTTTGGAGCTTCTTGAACTGAAGTAGTCATTTCACGGAACAATACTGGCTTAAAGTTTGTCATGGAATCGTATGTGTACCACACATTCACAAGTTTTCCTCTTGCATTTCAAGTGGGAAGTTATAATTTTCAACTGGAACGCCCCCTGAAGTCTGATTTCTTTCTTGAGATTATGTCAACAATCAATTTTGGTGAAAGCTGCAGTGTTATGCGGTTTATTACCACTCTTTTCTATTTGTGTCTCAATAAATTAGTCGTTCACACAGCACTAACCAACTACTTCTACCCGTGGACAAGTTGCTGCAGGGTTCTGATGTGCAAAATACTGCGTTAATGCATTTTTATCTGATAGATAGATACTTTATTAATCCCAAGGGGAAATTCCCATACTCCAGCAGCAGCATACTGATAAAGAACAATATTAAATTAAAGAGTGATAACAATGCAGGTATAACAGACAATAACTTTGTATAATGTTAACGTTTACCCCCCCAAGGGGTGGAATTGAAGAGTCGCATAGTGTGGGGTCTCTTCAGTCTGTCAGTGGAGCAGGACGGTGCCAGCAGTCTGTCGCTGAAGCTGCTCCTCTGTCTGGAGATGATCCTGTTCAGTGGATGCAGTGGATTCTCCATGATTGACAGGAGTCTGCTCAGTGCCCGTCGCTCTGCCACGGATGTCAAACTGTCCAGCACCATGCCTACAATACAGCCTGCCTTCCTCACCAGTTTGTCCAGGCGTGAGGTGTCCCTCTTCTTTATGCTGCCTCCCCAGCACACCACCGCGTAGAAGAGGGCACTCGCCACAACTGTCTGATAGAACATCAGCAGCTTCTTATTGCAGATGTTGAAGGACGCCAGCCTTCTAAGGAAGTATAGTCGGTTCTGTCCTCTCTTACACAGCGCATCAGTATTGGCAGTCCAGTCCAATTTTTTATCCAGCTGTACTCTCAGGTACAGCTTTTGCGGGATAAAGCTTTGCTTGCGGGATTCCTTTTTTTCTTTTATCGATCATTTACAAAATATTGTTAGTTAAATTGGAAGACTATTTTACTAAAACTCAGGACACAAGATAACACCTGCACTCCCAGGTATTTATAGGTCTGCACCCTCTGCACACAGTCACCTCTGATGATCACGGGGTCCATGACGGGCCTGGTCCTCCTAAAATCCACCATCAGCTCCTTGGTTTTGCTGGTGTTCAGGTGTAGGTGGTTTGAGTCGCACCATTTAACTAAGTCCTTGATTAGCTTCCTGTACTCCTCCTCCTGCCCACTCCTGATGCAGCCCACGATAGCAGTGTTGTCAGTGAACTGTTGCACGTGGCAGGACTCCGAGTTGTATTGGAAGTCCGATGTATGTTGGCTGAAGAAGACCGGAGAAAGTACAGTCCCCTGCAGTGCTCCTGTTTTGCTGAGCACAATGTCATACCTGCAGTTCCCGAGACGCACATACTGAGGTCTGTCTGTAAGATAGTTCACGATCTATGCCACCAGGTATGAATCTACTCACATCTCTGTCAGCTTGTCCCTAAGGAGCAGAGGTTGGATGGTGTTGAAGGTGCTAGAGAAGTCCAGAAACATAATTCTTACAGCACCACTGAATCTTTCCAGGTGGGAGAGGGATCGGTATAGCATATAGATGATGGCATCCTCCACTCCCACCTTCTCCTGGTATGCGAACTGCAGAGGATCGAGGGCATGGCGGACCTGTGGCCTCAGGTGGTGAAGCAGCAGCCGTTTCATGGTCTTCATCACATGTGACATCAGAGCAACAGGCCGGAAGTCATTCAGCTCACCAGGACTTGATACCTTTGGGACTGGGGTGATGCAAGATGTTTTCCAAAGCCTCGGGACTCTCCTGTGTTCCAGGCTCAGGTTGAAGATGCACTGTAGAGGACTCCCCAGTTCCAGCGCACAGGCCTTCAGCAGTCGTGGCGATACTCCATCTGGACCCACTGCTTTGCTGGCACGAAGTCTCCTCAGCTCGCTGCTGTAATTGTGGGTGGGGATGTCTCTCCTATGTTGGTATCAGCAGAAGGATGTGTGGAGTGTGCAGTACTCCGAGGTGAGAGTGGGTTAGGGTGGTCAAACCTGTTAAAGAAGTTGTTCACCTGGTTTGCTTTCTCCACGTCTCTCTCGATGGTGGCACCCCACTTCGAGCTGCAGCTAGTGATGATCTTCATCCCTTCCCACACTTCCTTCATGCTGTTATTCTGCAACTTCTGCTCCAGCGTTCTCCTGTACTGCTCCTTCGCCACCCTGAGCTGGACTCGGAGTTCCTTCTGCACACGCTTCAACTCATGCTGATCACTGCCTTTAAAAGCCCTTTTCTTCTGGTTCAAAAGGCCCTTGATGTCACTTGTAATCCATGACTTGTTGTTAGCATAGCAATGTACTGTTCTTACTGGAACTACAATGTCCATACTGAAGTTGATGTAGTCAGTAGTGCAGTCAACAACCTCCTCAATGTTTAACTGCCATTTATTCCGATGGAGCAAGCGCAACAAAGGTTTTCCTGGACGCGTCCATACTGGTTTACTGAATGTTTAACTGCAACGCAATCAATTTGAGTGTGACGTCATTATCAGGTCCGATATATATCAACTTGAGTGTGACGTCATTCTCGACCAATCAAATCACATGACTCGCTAGAGCCCGCCCTCTCAATTTTGAAAATGACAGTTGGCATTTAATTGCGGCGTTCACCTTGCGTGTGCCGTCAGTGAAATGAGCGACTAATGAAATAAGCGGCAGAATATATTTTATGACATATTTAACTCTTTATGCACACATATAATTTTATTATGACGTTTCGCATTGCAAGTATTTATTAATTTTGCCCGAAATATTCCACCATACTTTAGCGCTGCCGCCACACTTTAAAGGGTCAAACAGCAGCAGCTGTGATTCAGAGAAGAAGTCGACCCGTTTTAATGCAACAGCAGGTACAGATGGCGTGCAATGTTTGCTCACACGCGGACAGACTGCAGGAAACGAAGAGAGAAAAAAAATGTTTGTTCAATAGTTGCCAAGGAAACGCGTCCGTCATCGAGAAGCCCGCAAAGCTGAAAAAATAACACGGCGGTGAGGGCATCGCACCCGAGTCGGCTCTCGTGTAGTCTTCTCGCGTGGACAGATCGGAGTTGAACAAACTCAGCTTTTTCATTCTGGGGGTTCTTGTTAATAAACATAAGTGTTTTGTGCCTCACTCGTTTTAAGGAGGAAGGAGTGCAGATGTTACCATCGCGATAGTTCGTCCCTCACTGTATGGGTTTATATTTATAGGATGCGTTTTACTTGAACGTAAAAAGCCTAACCCTGGAGGACTTTTTTAGGAACAGGTGTGACAGGAGAAGGTGAAAGAATTGATCGCCACAATTGAAGACCTTAGAGCAAAATATAAGCGAGTTACAAAAAACAAATAAAAACTAAAAGCAGTTAGACAAATTCACCAGACGCGGCTTAAACCCATTGTGGTAGTCAGCGTTTCGAATAGAGGTGGGCAGTTCGTTCCACCAGCCAAGAGCTACACGTGAAAAGAGTCTGGATATGCCATGCAGAGGTGTCATCAATGGATGCTGTTCATCAGTAGACCCGAGTGGTCGAGAAGGAGCATACAAGTGTCTCTTATATACCAGGATAAATCATAAAGTAAAGGCAGTTTGAAAATGAGCTAACCGCGACAGGCGAGACACTGACGCAATAAATCAAGTTCGCGGTGGCTTCTGGGTAGTTTGAACACGCACAGCGCAGAGATTAGCCGTCACTCAGTCTTGTCGAAGCCAAAGAGCACATGGACGCTACACTGCGGGGTTACATCCTTGTTTAACAACATACCAGAGTGGGCAGAGGGAGGGAAACCTTACTGAAATTCACAGAAGAATATTAGCTTGTGCAGATCAGTAGTTTATTTATGTATCCAAAGGGCCTTCCTGCAGCATCATAAGGCCCCTGGGCAAAGTAGTGACCTGGGGATCCTGTTTTGATAGCAAAACAAAAACATACATAGGAATCAGAAAATTCGTTGGACCCCCGGCCAGTGCCTATACATTAAGGCGGCCCTAGGTACCCTTCTTGCACAAATATCCCAAGACATTTTACAACTGCAATGCAGTTCTTTCTGTATTGCTACAGTGAGAATGTGTACTGGCGCAGTGGTTCCGTTTAGGTCATAAAGCAAGTCAAGAAGTTGAGATTGTAGTTTGTGATTTTATTTGGTGTATTTTATAATGCACACAATGTCACTTAACAGGTCTTCTGTACTTGTTAAATCAAAAGGATCCCTGGAAGGTTAAATAATTTATACTGGCTCATGGAGATTGGGATTTAGGGAGTACAGTATTGCTTGTGGTTTATATAGCACCTTTTATAGAGCATATCATTTCAGAGCACTTCACAGGTTCAGTACAAACAGTAGCACTGGCAAGTTAAATAATTAATTGTGGCTCACAGATGGAGTCCGTGGTAGGGACTTGGAGGCTGTTTCTTGAGATTTATATAGCGCCTCTGATAGAGTACACCATGTCAGAACACTTCACAGCCTCAATACAGTTATTTATTTAACTGGAGCCTGGGCAGGTAAAATGATTCAGTCAGGGTGACACAATGTCAGTGGTAGGGATTGACCCTTGTGATTTTATATAGCGCCTATTCTAGTGAACAGTACCACAAGGTGTTTCACAAGTACAAGGGACATTCAAAAAGTTTCTGCATTTTCATATTTCCATTGGAAATGGTGAAGGCGGGAGGAGGAGTAATTGGGCATTAAAAAGTTGGTACGACACTGGGAAAATTGCATCGTAAAAGAAGATGACCATGTAGATAAAAAGATGTCATTTGTTTTTGAAATTCTTAATAAATAAAGTATAAAAAGTGTGGAAACTTTGAACATCCTTAGTACAGTACACTTCTTTCTGTGTTTCTTCAAAGGGAATGCAGGCCGGAGCAGTGGTTCAGTTTGGGTCATAAAGCTGAGACTGTAATTAGTGATTTCATATGGCGCCTTTTATTAGGCACAATACTGTATGTTAAAGCATTTCACAGGTCCAGTACAAATACTTACCTGGAGCACTGGCAAGTTAAATAGTTCTGGGTCACATAGGGAGACAGTGGTAGGGAAGTAGGGGTTGATCCTTGTCATTTACCTAGTGCCTGTTATAGAGTACAGCATGTGAGAACACTTCACAGATTTGGTGCCATTACTTATTCAGCTGGAGCCAGGGCAGGTCACTCAGGGTGACACAAGTGATTTTATATAGTGCCTTTTCCAGTAAACAGCATCCCAATATGTTTCTCAAGTACAATACAGTTCTTTCTATACCTCGACGGTGTGAAATTGGACTGGGGCAGTGAATCCAAATCATATTATGTGATATCATCTACTGTTAAAATCTGATGTGCACTTGTAATATTTTTATTTTTATACTGTATTGAGGATTACTTCTTTTTTTTCCTGAAAAAATGTATCGTCCCTCTTCTTTTTGACACCCACTGCACACCCAACCTACCTGGGAAGGGGTCTCTCTTTGAAGTGCCTTTCTCGAGGTTTCTTCAATTATTTTCCCTACAAGGGGAGTTTTTTCTTGTCTTCTTAGAGAGTCAAGGCTGGGGGGCTGTCAAGAGGCAGGGCCTGTTAAAGCCCAATGCGGCACTTCAAATAAATTGTATTGAATTATATTGTATTTGGTTTGGGTCCTAAAGAGCGTTAAGAACTTGACTTTGTACTTAGTGTGCATTATAAAAGGTGCTATATAAAAATCACTATGGCACTTCCCAGGTCTGCTAGCCTTGTTGATTCAAATGGACCCCTGGAAGGTTAAATAATTTATGCTTGGTCGCAGTGAACCAGTCAGTGGTAGGGGATTTAGGAATTGTTTTTTGTGATTTATATAGCGCCTTTCATAGAGCACATCATGTCAGGGCACTTAACAGGTTCAGTACAGATATTTGTTCACCAGGTGCTCTGGCTAGTTAAGAAATTCATTTTGGGCCACAAATGGAGTCAGTGGTAGGGACTTGGGGGACTGTTCCTTGTGGTTTATATAGCGCCTTTTATAAAATACACACTGTCAAAACACTATATTCGACTGGCGCCAGATCAGGATGAATGGGGAGTAGGGATTGACCCTTGTGGTTTTATATAGCGCCTTTTCCAGTGACCACTAGCACAATGTGTTTCACAAGTACGAGGGATGTTCAAAAACTTTCCACACTTTTATATCACTTTATGAAGGTGGGAGGAGTAGTAATTGGGTATTAAAAATGTGGCATGACGCTGGGAAAATTGAATCGCAAACAAAGGTGACTATGTAGAAAAGTGATGTCATTTGTTTTTGAAATTCTTAATAAATAAAGTTTAAAAAAAAGTACGGAAACTTTTTGAACGTCCCTCGTACAGTACATTTCTTTCTGTGTTTCTGCAATGGGAATGCAGACCGGTGCAGTTGTTCAGTTTGGGTCATAAAGTTGAGATTATAATTAGTGATTTCAATCATTGTCCAACCCGCTATATCCTAACACACGGTCTGCTGGAGCCAGTCCCAGCCAGCAGAGGGTGCAAGGCAGGAACAAACCCTGGGCAGGACACCAGCCCACCACAGGACACACACACACACACGACAATTTAGCATCGCCAATGCACCTAAACTGCATGTCTTTGGACTGTGGGAGGAAACCCACTCAGACATGGGGTGAACATGCAAACTCCACACAGGGAGGACCCGGGAAACGAACCTGGGTCTCCCAACTGCAAGGCAGCAGCCCTACCACTGTGCCACCATGTCGCCCTAGTGATTTCATATGGTGCTTTGTTTTATAGAGCACAGTGTGTTAAAGCATTTCACAGGTTCAGTACAAACATTTTTTTTTTCCATAACTTTTATGGACAGAATTTCTAGGCGCAGCCAGGGCGTTGAGGGGGTCCGATTTGGTGGACTCAGGATTGGGTCACTGCTTTTTGCAGATGATGTTGTCCTGTTTGCTTCATCAGGCCGTGATCTTCAGCTCTTTCTGAATCAGTTCGCAGCTGAGTGTGAAGCTGCTGGGATGGGAATCGGCACCTCCAAATCCGAGACCATGGTCCTCGGCAGGAAAAGGGTGGAGTGCCCTCTCAGGATTGGAGGCGAGATCCTGCCCCAAGTGGAGGAGTTCAAGTATCTCGGGGTCTTGTTCATGAGTGAGGGAAGAATGGAGCGTGGGATCAACAGACAGATCGGTGCGGCATTGGCAGTGATGCGGGCTCTACATCGGTCTGTCGTGGTGAAAAAAGAGCTGAGCCGTAAGGAAAAGCTCTCAATTTATCAGTCGATCTACGCTCCTACCCTCACCTATGGTCATGAGCTATGGATAGTGACCGAAAGAATGAGATCGCGAATACAAGTGGCTGAAATGAGTTTCCCCAACAGGGTGTCTGGGCTTTCCCATAAAGATAAGGTGAGAAGCTCAGTCATCAGGGAGGGGCTCAGAGTAGAGCCGCTGCTCCTTCGCATCAAGAGGAGTCAGATGAGGTGGCTCGGGCATCTGATCAGGATGCCTCCTTGGCGCCTTCCTGGTGAGGTGTTCTGGGCACGTCCAACCAGGAGGAGGCTCCGGGAAAGACCCAGGACATGCTGGAGGGACTATGTCTCCCGGCTGGCCTGGGAACGCCTTGGGCTTCTCCTGGAAGAGCTAGAAGAAGTGGCCGGGGAGAGGGAAGTCTGGGCATCTCTGCTCAAGCTGCTGCCCCCGCGACCCGACCTTGGATAATCGGAAGAGGATGGATGGATGGATGGACTACAAATATTTATTCACCAGGTAGACTGGCTAGTTAAGCAATTCATTTTGGGCCACAAATGGAGTCAGTGGTAGGGACTTGGGGACTGTTGTGACTTATATGGCGCTTTTATAAAAATATATCCTGTCAAAACACTTCACAGGTTCACTACAAATATTTTTTCGACTGGAGCCAGATCAGCCATGGGGTGGGATTGACCCTTGTGATTTTATATAGTGCCTTTTGCAGTGAACACTTGTCCCGAGAGGTTTCACTAGTGCACTTCTTTCTTCGGTTCTACAATGGGAATGCATACCGGCGCAGTCGTTCAGTTTGAGTCATAAAGTTGAGACTCTAATTCATAATCTCATATAGCGTCTTTTATAGCGCACAGTATGTCAAAGCACTTCACAGGTCTAGTACACATACTCATTTACCTGGTGGGCTGGCAGTTTTAATAATTAATTTTAGGTCACATAAAGAGTCAGTGGTATGGATTTAGTTGATTGATCTTTGTGATTTTATGTAGCGCCTTTTGCAGTGAACACTCGTCCCGAGAGGTTTCACTAGTACAACGCACTTCTTTCTTCATTTCCACAATGGGAATGCAGACCGGCGCAGTCGTTCAGTTTGAGTCATTCTGTTGAGACTGTCATTAGTGATTTTATTTGGCACCTTTATGTAGAGCACAGTATGTCACAAAGCACTTCACAGGACCAGTACAAATATTCCTTCACCTGGCGCACTTGCAAGTTAAAGAATTTATTTTGGGTCCCAGCGGTAGTCAGTGGTAGGAATTAAAGATTGATCCTTGTGATTGAGATAGCACCTTTCATCATGAATACCCACTCACAGGCCCAGCGGAGTCTTTTCCAGGTTTGTGTAACGAGGCAGCTGATTGGCGTGTATCCACTTGGTTGTGGGTTTAATTTGGGCACTGCACTGGGTTTACAAGCCCACAAATGATAGCCACTAGGGGGCCACACCACCTGCCCTGCACCCACTCACTCAGTTTGTGTGCCCACCTCCCCCATCTCGTTGAGGTGCTCGTTCAGCAAGTGATAAGAGTGCCGCTGTTTACGTCGAGTGTCTCGCCAGCAGCTGTGCTTCTGCGGCTTGCTCCCTGACCCTGAGTACAGCATCGAAAACCTTGCCATTATCTCCATTTGCCTCTATTTATAGGTCGCTGATCTCGAGACCCGCTCCAGTCATTTTCAATTCCTGCTGCTTGGGTGACAACCGTGAGTCACGGCACCGGAGCAGGAGTCGAGAGTCGAGAGGGGGCGAAGCGGGCAGGTTCTGTGACAGGAGCAACCATTAGCCTCCCGTAAAGCAGCGTCACGCTGCGCGACTTTCAGCCATCAGGAAGCCAACAAGCCGAGGCAAGAAATGCAGCGTAGGAGGCAGAGGGCCTCGTGGGTATCTCCTCAGTCTGCCCATTTGTACACAGAGGAAGGAGAAGTTGGGGTAACCCGGGTACCCACCAAAACGGAGCCTTCCGTCACCGTCAAAGCACCTCCACTGCTGGTGGGAGTGGGCTTAGGTTTAGGGTTAGGGGGGTAGGGTTAGGATTAGGGAATAGGGTAGGGGATGCTCACCTGATGGCAAACACATGGGTGCACTAATTCCATGAATAAAATTTTGTTTAAGGGTATATGCCCCTTTACTATAAAATACCTAAAAACACTCTAAAACCACATCAAAATTGTCCTAAACTTGTCTACTAGCTAGTATTTAAGAGTTTCTATCGATTTCCATCATTTTTGTACTCAAATTTGCAACTCAAGTAGCAACTGGTATAATTAAGAAGTATTTCAAATTTAGAATAAATAATGAATTAAAATACTACTATAGGTAGACTTTTAAAGGCCATTAAAATTAGGGTTTTTGGAGCATTTAAAAGCAGTTAAATAAGACACTAAAATACATTATAAAAGTAGTTAAATATTTGTTAAAAATAAGGGCCCTGAAGACGATTTTTAACATCAGGGCCCAAAGTACTGATTAGGATTAGGGCTATGTATCTACAAACATTAAGATTAGGGTTAAGGGTAGGGGTAAGGGTTAGGGTGTTGGGGGCTCCATTCACATCTGTGGCCCCTCGAAGCAGAACTCGAAGTTTAGAAGGGAGAAAACGGAAGTGAGGCAGGGACAAAGGTGCAGGAGCCGGCCTGACTGGGGCCTAGTGGATGAGGAGCTGGGCCGCACACCACAGAGATACAACCGAACCTGGCAGGGGGGGGCACCATGAAGAAATGCAGGGTCTGTTAGAAGTATTCTTTCTTCTGAAATTCTCACATGTCACTGTTATGCAAAATTAAATCACAGTGGAGTTAATTTGACTCTGGTCAACTGATAAAGACTCTCTAATGTCAAGATGAACAACAAACAACTATTTATATAGCACATTTTCATACAAACAGTAGCTCGAAGTGCTTTACATAATAAAAGAATAGAAAAATAAAAGACACAATAAGAAAAACAAAATAAATCAACATTAATTAACATCGAATAAGAGTAACAGAGACCTCTGCCAGGTGGTCGAGATTAAATACAAATCTAAAACACATAACCATCGATCTTGTAAGTATTCACCCCCTTTAAGTTTGTATTTAGTAGATGGCAGCCATGACAGCCTTCAGTCTGTGCTCACAGGACTCTTTTTTTCTATCAGCTCGGCCATTTTTCTGCAGTCTCGGTGTCATGCAGCTCGTGAGTAAACAGTTATTGTTACGGTTAGCTCCGTATTTGGACAGTGACACAATTTTCATAATTTTCACTCTGCGTGCCACCACAACGGAGTTGAAATAACCCCATAGCCCCCCATTTCCTGGGGATCAAAAGTATTTGGACATTTGATTGACAAGCTGGTCCATAGCCAGGTGATGAGCAGGTTCCTCATAATTCCATTGACTGTTAAGCAAGTAGAAGGTCTGCAGTTGATTCCAAGTGTGGAATTTGCATTTGGAAGCTGTCCCTATTAACTCTCAATATGAGGTCCAAAGAGCCGTTCATGCCAGGAAAAACAGGCCATCATTAGGCTGAGAAAACCAAACAAACCCTTCAGAGAGACAACAGAAACACCAGGAGTGGTCAAATCAACCATTTGGTAGATTCTTAAAAGAAGGAACACACAGGTGAGCTCAGCAACCCCAGAAGGCCTGGACAACCACAGAAGACAACTGTGCGGGGTGATTGCAGAATTGTGTCCTTTGTGAAGAAGAAGAAATTCACAACATTTAGACAAATCAAAGAACCCTCTCCGGTTCAAAGTCATTGTCAAAGTCTACAATCAAGAGAAGACTTCATGAAAGTAAAGACGGAGGGTTTACCACAAAGTGTACACCATTGGTACTGTAAACATCAAGCAGAGCAAGGACAGATTAGACTTTGCCAGAAAACCTTTGTTTTAAATCCTGTCCAGTTGTTTAATAATTTTCTTTGGACAAAGGAAACTTAAATCAATATGTACCAGAATGATGGAATGAGAAGAGTATGGAGAAGAGAAGAAATGGCTCATGATCTGATGAATACCACATCATCAGTGAAACACGGTGAAGACAGTGTTCATGTATGGCTGCCAGTGGAAGTCAGTCACCGGTGTTTATTGATGTCATGGCCACTGGCAGAAGTAGCAGGATGAATTCTGAAGTGTAGAGGGTGCTATACTGCCTGCTCAGTGTCAGACAAAGGCTGCAAAACTGATAGGACAACACAATACAGATGGACAATGAGCCAAAACATACTGGGACAGCAAACCAACACAAAGAAGTGGAATATTCTTCAATTGCCAAGTCAATCAACTGACCTCAACACAACTGGACATGCAATTCACCGGCTGAAGACAAAACTGATGGCAAAAAGTCCAACAGACAAGCAGCACCTGAAGACAGTGGCAGTAAAGGCCTGGCAAAGCATCACTACTATAGGGTGGTCCAGATCTAATTATGCAATTTTCATTACACTATAACTTATTAAGTTTATTACATAAAAAATCACCCAAAAAATCCCGGACCATTGAGAAGTGTGCAAACTGACGACATAAAGAATTGCCTTTGCGCCAAACGGGAATCGTCCCCGCATAAATCAAAGTCATCCAGACAATCTGAATCTGCATAATTAGATCTGGACCACCCTGTAGATAGATGGATGTGAAAGGCACTATATACGTTAATATTATACAAAATTGTCTGTCTGATATACTTTCATTTTTATCACTCTTTAATATTGTTTTTATCAGTATGCTGCTGCTGGAGTATGTAAATTTCCCCTTGGGATTAATAAAGTATCTACAGTATCTATCTATCTATCATAGAAACTATATCATATAAAGATACACAGATATGAAAGACACCATATAATGGATAGATAGATGTGAAGGGCACTATGTAATGGATAGATAGATATGAAAGACACTATATAATGGATAGATGTGACAAACACCATATAATGGATAGATACAGTAGATGTGAAAGGCACAAACTCATAGATACATCGATATGAAACTATATAATAGATAGTAGAATAGAAAGAAGAGGGACGCCTCACGCCTGGACAAACTGGTGAGGAAGGCAGGCTCTGTTGTAGGCACGGAGCTGGACAGTTTGACATCCGTGGCAGAGCGACGGGCGCTGAGCAGACTCCTGTCAATCATGGAGAATCCACTGCATCCACTGAACAGGATCATCTCCAGACAGAGGAGCAGCTTCAGCGACAAACTGCTGTCACCGTCCTGCTCCACTGACAGAACGAGGAGATCCCACACTATGCGGCTCTTCAGTTCCACCCTTGGGGGGTAAACGTTAACATTATATAAAGTTATTGTCTGTTATACCTTCATTGTTATCACTCTTTAATTTAATATTGTTCTTTATCAGTATACTGCTGCTGGAGTATGTGAATTTCCCCTTGGGATTAATAAAATATCTATCTATCTATCTATCTATCTATCTATCTATCATATATTGCCTTTTATATCTATCTATCTATCTATTATATAGTGCCTTTCACATCTATCTATCTATCTATCTATATGAAAGGCACTATAATAGGCACTATAGGATCGACAGATGTACAGTGCACCATGCGTGTGATTGATAGACGGCCACACACACACACACAGCAAGATGAAGCCTAACCTACCATTTCTACACATTGTGTTCAGGACCGCCACACTACCTGCCTTTGTCTGTCCTAACTGGCCGTGGACCCCCAGAGGTTTCTTTCCTCCACGGAGGCTCTGGACTGGAGTTTTTATTTGAGTTCACATGTCTAGTGGGTTGTCGTTCTTCTCTGTGCTGAGTCCGATGAATTTCTTGCTTGCTTGTGCTGTTCGATATGCCGCACGTCTCTTTACCACATTCTTGTTATTTCCTTTTGCCGCTCGGGACCTCAGATTGCAATGACTCCCTACAGAGACAACATGGAGCCACCTGAGGTGGCCTGGGGCTGCGACTAATATAGTGAGAGAATGTCATATTTCAAGAAAAGCTTAAATGTAATGGGCAGGAATGGAAGAGACATTCCCTGCTTAAAACCACCCAACCACTGACCTCCACGCTGACCAGCTCTGCTCTTCCTCTGTTGGCAGGTGACACTTTAGGATTTCTTGCAAGTGAGAATTTCATTGTACTCTGTATATGTGATGGTCTCTATCACTCTGAAATGTTTTATATTTTGCCATTAATATTTACCTGATATTTATCAACTGTCTTCAGAAATGATTGATTATATAGTGCCTCTCATACCTATCTGTTTAGCTCCCTTATACTCGCTCATCGTGGTGTGATGTGCTCTATGTTGGGTAGCTAATCACTGTTCACATGACTATAAGGACCCTATAAGCCCATCTCAAGTAAAACTTTCTGCTTGACCCTAATGAGTCAAGTTTCAAGGTGGGCCGTCCCACCAAGATGGCCGTGTTTACTGTTGTAGACCTCTTACGGCAGGCTAGAGCCACCAACGTGTTATCTGTCCTTGTCCTGCTAGCCCTCTCCTCTCCTTTGACGCGGTCAACCAGCAGATTCTCTTTGCCACCCCCTCTCACCTTGGCATCACTGAGACTTGAGTCGCACCTTTGGGGCAGATCCTATTGACATGGGTGCACCAGACAAGCATGACTCTCCACCAAGGATCATCAGTATGGGGGTCCTGTCGTCTTCACTCGACAGACCTCCTCAGTAGGCCCTGTCATCCTGTCCCATGGTTTCTCAGATCAGTGCTATGCCGATGATGTGTAGCTGTACCTGTCGTTCCGTCCAGAGGACCACAAGGGATCATCTCAAAGCTCTAGATGTCAACTAGGATGAAGAAGCACCATCTCCAGTTCAACCTGACAAAGATGGACCCTCTTGTTACCCCAGCTGATCCATCTAATCAGAACCTCATCCCTGTTCTCCACACCAACATCCACCAAGTCCATACAAGAGACTATATAATAGATCTGAAAGGTGCTATATAGGCACTATGCATTTGATTGATAGATTGAACATAGGAATGGGGACCGATAACCAGCTGTCCTTCACCAACCTTATTGCAATGATGTCTTGGTTTTGCAGATTCACTCAGAAATGGACGTTATCTGACAGAGTATGGTGCACAACTCTGTTCCAAGCTTTGGTCTCGTCACATTTGGGCAACTCTTTGCTGGCAGGAGGACCAGCACGTGTCACCAAGCCACAGCAGATGATTCCAAATGCAAGTGAAATGTCTGCTGCTCAATCAGCCGAGGTGGACACGTCTCTCCTTTCTTCAGGTCACTACATTGGCTTCCCGTAGCAGTGGTACATGAAAATAATCTGAAAATAATCTTGGCCCCCATGTGCTTAAATGTGGTGGTTTGGTGGTCAACCACCAGTGATTCCTGCCTTGCACCTGATGCTGCCTGGATAGGCTTGGGTGGTCCACCACCGTTGATTCCTACCCTGCATCTGATACTACCCGGATAGGCTTGAGCCCTGTGACCATGTACTGGATGGGGTGACTTTGACTATTGATGAATGGATGGACGGATTGAAGCTGCAGACTCCACCCAGATCAGGGCAGGCCCCATTATCGGTGGGCTCCACTGTTGAGCTCCTCCTGCTGCTTCAGCCCCGATGAGCCCAGACTCGCCGACTTGTGTCTCCTGCTCGCTCCTCGGCTCCAACTCGATGATTACTTCATTCATTTAGGCCTTCAGCCCCCCCCCCAAGTGATTTCATTGTGTCACTCAAGCATTTACAGTAAGTGTCGATGGGGGGTGGGGTGCTGAAGAAACTGGCTTGTTTGCTTTCAGAAGCCCCCGGGGACTGTGGATGACATCACCAACGGACTTTCAGTAATTAGTTTTTTGTTCTGCACATGAATAGACATTCGTAAAAGAAAAGAAAAAAATGAAACAAAAATTAAAAACTAAAATTAAAAAAATTCCCATCAGGTTGGGCTTGTGTGGGTGGGATTTTCTTAGAAACGCCCTCTGTAGGGCAACACGCAGCCCACCTGGTGTACAAGTGAGTGAAGGATTTCAGAAATGCTGCAGGTCTCCCACCGAGCCTGAAGTGGTCTGGGCACACAGATGACAGCAGTGGGTGCAAAATGGGCATTAGAACCAGAGCTAGCAGTAGTGAAAATCGGAAGAACCAAAGTGGGCATGAGAAATGGCATCATCAGAGCTGGTGCCCACAGAACTAACTGGGCACTACAGTAAGGTTAGTGCACTCGGATCCAGACATTAAAAAAATGTAAATGTTGAAAGAAGTGACAGCTTCTGCTGAAAGGTCACTGAAATGAAGACACTATGATGCCAACACTGGCCAGCAGGAGAAGTGCCAGTGCTGCGAACTGGACATTGGGACCACTAGGCTCTAATACTGACTGGGCACAGGGCACATAGCTCTAACAGACATCAGAACCAACATCCATAGCACCGGTCACTACAATCAGGGTCCTGGACCACCAACTGGATACTGAAGTACTCATCTGTGGTTTTAACTGGACAGCAGAACCAGTATGCTGCATCAGTGACTGGGCAGAAGAACCAGTACCTATATCTCTAACTGGACATCAGAACCAGCGTCCATAGCACTAGCCACTGTAAGTAGGCTCCTATACTGCAAACTGGATATTGGAACCAGTGCCCACAGTACCCACTGGCCACAAGAACCACTGTCTGTAGTATGAGGTGAACATCAAAACCAGTGCCCATAGCTCTAACTGGATTTTGGAATCGGTGCCCATAGTGCTAACTAGGCATCAGAACCAGCGTCTGCTACATCGGTCACTACAATTAGGCTTCTATGCCACTAACTTTATATTGAATTACATGTCTTATGACTTTAACTGGACACCAGAACCAGTATGCTGCATTAGTAACTGGGCAGAAGAACCAGTGCCTATACTGTAGTTCTAACTAGACATCAGAAACGATCTCTACAGCACTTACTGGACTTCAGAGCCAGCGTCCAAAGAGCTGCCTAGACATCAGAACCAATCTGTATAATAACAGGTGGACATCAGAAACAGTACCCATAGCTCTAACCAGACATCTAAACCAGTGCCCGTAGTACTAACTACAGTAGACATGTGAACCAGTGCCCAAAGTACTCACTACCTAGTGTTTGTAGCCTTAACTGGACGTCAGAACCAGTGCTCACAGCCCTAAGCAGATCTCAGAACCACTGCCCGCAGTACCAAGTGGCTACAGCAACAATGGTCTATAGTATTAGGTGGACATCAGAACCGGTGCCCATAGCTCTAACTGAATATCAGACCCAATTTCCATAGTAGGGCAGCACGGTGGCACAATGGGTAGCACTGCTGTCTCGCAGTAAGGAGACTTGGGTTTGCTTCCCGGGTCCTCCCTGCGTGGAGTTTGCATGTCTGCGTGTGTTTCCTCCCCCAGTCCAAAGACATGCAGGTTCAGTGCGATTCTAAATTGTCCCTAGTGTGTGCTTTGGGGGTGTGGATGTGTGTGTGTGCCTTGCAGTGGGCTGGATTGGCTCCAGCAGACCCCCATGACCCTGCAGTTAGGATATAGCGGGTTGGATAATGGATGGATGGCTGTATTTCTGTAGTACTAACTGGACATCAGAACCAATGTCTGTAGTATTAGTTAGACTTCAGAACCAGTGTCCATAGCACTGGCCACTACAATTGGGCTCACATATTATTTATGGGATACTGAATAAAGTGTCTGTCATTCTAACTGGACATCAGAACCAGTACACATAACACTCACTGGTCATAAGCACCAGTGCCTATAGCTCTAACCGGACATCAGAACCAGTGTCCATAGTGGTAACTGACTAAAACAACCAATGTCTATAGTATGAAGTGGACAATAGAAAATGTGCCCGTAGTTCTAACTGGTCACTACAATTAGGCATGTATGTTGGACAAACAGCCCATCGTTCATTTCATTCTGGTGTTGTGTAGCGGCTAAGACTTTGGACATCAAAACCTAACGTTGTAGGTACAAATCCCACTACTGACACCATGTGACTATGAGCAGGTCACTTCACTTGCCTGTGCTCCAAATTGGAAAGACAAAAGAAATGTCACCAATTGTATCTCAGATGTTGCAAGTGGCCACGAATAAAGGCGCCAGCCAAATAATAAATAATAATTAGACATTAGAACCTGTATGTTATGCTGTGTTCCATTTAGCTCAGAAGCTACAGCTCGGAATGTAAAACATTTAGAAAACCAGTATGGATGTGTCCAGGAACACCCATGTTGTGCTTTCTCCTTCAGAATAAATAACAATGCATTTGCGCGGTATTGTGGGTATCCAAACGCCACACCAACAGGTCCCACAGGTAGACGTTAGACATTACTTGTGTGTATGGCCGATTTAATGAGATGAAAATTGACAGAAGTGCTAACAAACAGCATAATATTGCCGCTTTTACTGACGTCTGCGGTGTACGTTGCCATTTTGGATTGCCGTCATGATTTGAAGTCGGACCAGTTTGGAGTTAACACACCGGCCCAGAGTTTCTGAGTTCGAAATCCGACTTAACGGGGCGTACCAGTTGAACATTCCAACAATAGGAATTAGGAAATTCAGTCTGCCCATCTCAAAGGGAACGCAGCAAAAGTAAACTAGGGACGTGCACAGTTGCAACTTCGCACACGGGAAACACAGCCACGGGATTTCGGAGGCAGACAAAAGCGCATGCTCGGTGTGCGTCCTTAGCGGACACGAATGGAAGAAGTTGACCAGAATTACTGCGCGATGCGATTCATCGTCCATTTCGGAACTCTGAATCTGACGTGTGACGTCGGTCTAAAAATATGGGACCTGGTGGCCGAAGAGTTTAAGCGTGTACGGATGATTCACCAATCACAACCCAACACTCGCTAGCGCGCCCGCCCTCTCCAGTTTGACAGGTAAAATTGACAGCTTGGGTTTTATCGCCTGTTTCTCGTTTTTGTATAGGGAAATGAGCAACAAAACTCGATGTAGTTGTTCATACTCATATGCCATCATGTTTTATTTATGTTCATATTTCACAATGCGTTTATTTATTTAATATTGTCTTCTAATTGGCACAAGAGGTAGGAATCGGTGCCAAACAGAACAAATGCCCCTTTAGAGATGGACGCGGGGCGCCCGCCCTCTCCAGTTTGACAGGTAAAATTGACAGTTTGCGTTTTATCGCCCGTTTCTCGTTTTTGTATAGGGAAATTAGCAACAAAACTCGATGTAATTGTTCATACTCATATACCATCATGTTTTATTTATGTTCATATTTCACAATGCGTTTATTTATTTAATATTGTCTTCTAATTGGCACAAGAGGTATAGGAATCGGTGCCAAACAGAACAAATGCCCCTTTAGAGATGGACGCGGGGCTTGTGGCGCTTAACTGGATTTAACAAGGCAAACGATCCCAATCTGGTATCAGGAATGCAATGTACGCCAGAGACAGGAGACCAGTGCCAAGTCAATGCCAGTCACTACATGGACACTGCAGCCATTGAAGTGCGGAGTGGACACAGGGTTTGGCAAAGGTCATGGTGGTGGGCTGTTTGTAAGGTAATTGTGAGAGTGAATTCTGACCGCAAAATGGCGCTGACACCACCTAGGGAGGCCCCTCTTTTTAAAACGCATGTTTTTACACAAAGAAAAAAAAATCCCAAAGCTGTTTTTTGTCATCATGTCGTTTATTTTTATACGAATGTTAAGGGCGGCGCTTGGAGTCAAAATAAAAATAAACGGGCGAGTCAGAGGGAAGTCCCCGCAAGGGAGTATGCGTGTGGGCGGCACGGGGCAAAATAATAAAAGTGAAAAAAAAAGCCTGGAAAGCAGATGGAAGAACGCCTTAAATTGCTAATTCCACACTGCCATCTTACAGCTAATCTCTTAAATTAAATCTTTAATTAAGTCCTTTCATATAAGAGTTTTCTTTTCTTTCTTTTTTTTTTAATTAACACGTTCAACGCTCTAATTACACATCGCTTAAAATACCGCCTGGTCCTCGTCAGCGCTCTGATATCCTCCTAAAACTCCGTAGGTGTTCCTCCAGCCCGGGAGCTGCGGTTAGATCTGCCATCTCCCACCCCCATCCCCCCGAATCTACCCAATCCACCCCCGTCAACCCATTAGTCAGGACGGGATGGGCTAACAGGCGGCGCTCCTTTGGTCTTCAGTGTCCTGTCATGGCAAAAGGGTGAGTCTGAAATGACCTCTGAGTTTTAAAGCTTGTTAACCCTTTAGAGATGTCAAGAATAATAATAGTAATCTCTCTATTATAAGAAAAACAGACAGAGAGACACTTAAGAGAGAAATGTCACGTCCCGTGCCACCGTCGAGTCACGTACTGACATCCTTTGGAAGCGATTCAGGCCGTACTTACAAATATTTTCAAACAACAACACGGTCCTCTAACCGCTGGCCCAGTCCTTTTTCCCCCCTCCTTTCTTTTTCCGGATCTTCCAAAGACCTCTATGTCTTTATCCAATTCAGCCTTAATTAATAAATCCTGCTTTACCTTTTCCCATACTTCCACGGCCGTGGGAAAGCAAACGTGCATCTTTTAATTATACACATTGAAAAGAATTCAATGTTTTAGAACGTTACGGCACATTGTCTGGTGGAGAAGTCAAGTTTGCTGTTGTGGTGTTTGGTGTGCCAGCTTATCGAATACAACCCACCATAAATCAGCCTCCATAACCTCAAAAAACATTCAGCAAGCAGGGAAAAATACGGCCGCTAACTTTATTTAAGTCTTTCTCCCTGATGTTCAAAGTTATGCGGTTCGGTAAAAGGGGGCGTGTCCTTATGCAAATCTCGTAACTTCTCTGTTTACTGACGCAGCGCTCAACCGTTTAACTTTTGTTTGCCTTCGCTATTTAACAGTTTTGCACTGTCAAATTAACAGGTTTTTTCAGTGTAACTGCAAGGAATCAGTAAACGGTATATAGCATATTTTGAAGGTAGAAAAATACTGATTTTACAGAACTTGGCTGTAAACAATAATGAAATGTATTGTTTTAAGATTTACAGGTAATTTTTAGTAGAACATAAGGTAACTTTCCTCATTTTCAGAAAAGGTATTTTACTTTCACCATTTACAGTATTTTTGCCGTTAAAGTTTACTGACATTTTTACAGTGTAGTCAACCTAGCAGGACATAACAGATTAAGAAAACCTGGAATTAGCCTGTTCTTATATTCAACAAGAGAGGGGGGGCTTAGGAGCAGGCATTGATAGTCCGCTGTCACACCCACCACACGACAGAACCCCTGGATTGGGACCCAAGTGCAGCAGGTTTTTTTTTTATGGTGGCAGGAGAGCTTCAACTGGAGTCCTTTTAAAATCAGGAGCCATTGGGATTTCAGGGTTACTTACAGTAAGGAGCCTTTTGCAGATCCAAATAAGTTGTGGAACCTTCATGTGGATGGGTCTTTTGGGATCCAGAAATGGTTCCCCTATGGCAAAGGGTTTGGCACAAGTAGACTCCAATCAGGTTCTGCACTCTTAAAAATGAAGGTGCCAGAGTGTCTTCAGAGTGATGCCACAGGGCAGGGGTGTCCAGCTCTGGTCCTGGTGGGCCATAGTGGCTGCAGGTTTTCATTCTAACCATCTTCTTCATTAGTGAGCCGTTTCTGCTGCTCATTTTCTTTTGTTTTAATTGACGTGACCCCTTAGTTGTTTCTTTTTCCTTAATGAGCAGCCAAACAATAATGAGACACAAAACAAGACCAGCTCACCTGCAAATAAAGAAAGGTGAAGGTCTCTGTCATGTTGGTCTGCTCAGGTCACCAAAACATCTCGGCGATGGTCTTAGAACAGCAACAAGTCCTGATATTCAATAATTTAACAGCAAGAATTGGCTTCTCATTAAGAAACTGGTTGGAGTGAAATTGGCTGCAATTTGACATTCCAGTTTAGCTGCTCATCTGTCGGCTCGTTTCACGTCTCATTTCTGTTTGGCTGCCATTTAATGAAGAAACGAATCAGAAAACTGATAACTGATTAGGAGGGGGGTTAGAATGAAAACCTGCAGCCCACCAGGACCAGAGTATGACACCCCCTGCCCTATGGCATTGCTGCTGAAGACCCGTTCTGGTACCTTCATCTTTAAGAGTGCAGAACTTGACAGGAATCCACTTCTGGCAAAATTGAATTGACTGGACACCAGTGCCTGTGTGGAGAAGGTCCCACAACTCCCACCGCATGACAGGACAACAGTCAAGCAATAAATGCCAAGGAATGCTCTGTAGACCCCCACAAGCAAGGGGATCAAACCATTTTGAAAGCTCTTCAGTGTTCCTGAATGCCAGATGGCGTAGCCTAACCAGGCAGGAAAGGCCTTAGTCAGGGAGGTGACCAATAAGCAACTTGTGAAGACGCCTGTCATTCTGATCTCGTTGCTGGATCAGGTACATTTACAAGGCACAACAAATGAAGCCAATGTCACATTAGTTGAAGGCGATGTCAGACTTGATGACTGCAGTTGCTGATCTTGTTGCCTGAGCGGGTCTGATTGCACAACTACAAATTGCAGGGCATGGCAAAGTAAGCCGATGTCACCTTACACTATTATTACATTAGTAATTAATTAATAATGACATTATTGTATATGTCTGCTGTCATAAGAATGGACAGGAGACATAAAAAGGTTTGGGGCAGCCATCCGTATATTATACCCTGGCTGCAAAAAGGTTTGGATTTTGTGGAGCTGCGTCTGGTTCAAAGTCCAAAACAGAACTGATGAAATGTGGCAAAGATGGCGGCTTTACAGGTTTCGACAGGAAGTGACATCATCATGTGTGGCACTGGAAGTGGTGTCATCATGGGGTGCCGAAGCCGGCAGTGATGACGTCTGGGCAGGAAGTGACGTCATCATGGGCACCAGGACCGGAAGTCATGTCGTCTGGGCAGGAAGTGATGTCATCACGTGGGAACCCGAAATGGTGTCGTCGCAGGTGCTGGGACCGGAAGTGGTGTCATCTGAGCCGGGAAGTGATGTCATCTGGGCAGGAAGTGATGTCATCATGTCCACAAAAGACCGGATGTGGTGTCGTCTGGGCAGAAAGTTACATCATCGCAGGCCCCGTGACCGGAAGTGATGTCGTGTGGGCGGGAAGTGAAGTCATCACGGGCGCCAGGACCCTGTGGAACTTCCCATGAATGGTGTTCAGAGGATTGACAGAAAAAGTCAGTGCAGTTCGCCACCCCCTGGTCAGGCATGGAATGGTCACTATTTGAGCCCTTTAGGTGCCTCCCATGTGCACATGTGTCACAGTTTATTTCAGACTAGCACAATACCCGCCTTCACAGCGGAGAAGTAAAAAGAAAAGGAAACATTTTAAAAATAACGTAACATGATTGAGAATGTAATTGTTGTCATGAGTGTTGCTGGCATATATATATATATATATATATATATATATATATATATATATATATATATATATATATACAAAATACCTGTGCGGAGAAGTAGTGTGTTAAAGAAGCAATGAAAAGAAAAGGAAACATTTGAAAATAACGTAACATGATTGTCAATGTAATTGTTTTGTCACTGTTGTGAGTGATGAGTGTTGTTGTCATATATATATATATATATATATATATATATATATAAATATAAATATATATATATATTTACACACACATAAACATATATATACATATCCATACATATATACATATACACACATATATATACACACACATATATACAGTCTTTGGGGTGCGAGCAACTGTTGCTGGGGGTGCCAGAATCCATGAAGGAAGAAAAATGAAAAACATTATTTGTACAAAATCTTAATTTATTTATCCATTCCTAAATAATTAAATGGGCAGGCTATTTCGTATCAGTGCAATACGCTGCTTGTTAAAACGGATGACTCCCGCTCTTACGTGCACTTAGTGCTGCATGGATATTATGAACTATTGTTTCTGTTCAAGTTCTATTTAAATTTTAAATATAAGTTATTTTTATTTAGTCGACAGAATATTATTCCGGAATAAATCAACTCAAACTTTAAATAACTTATAATATTTTGCTCTCCATAAAAATATATCCTGTCTAAATTATACAAGTTAGAAATAAAGTAAATGTTAAAAGAACAAACATTCAAATTTCTTTACTCTTATGTAATTTTATATGAAAAATAAACTTAAATTTTAAATATCCCAAATGATTTTGCTCTCCATAAAAATATATCCTGTCAAAATTATACAAATTCAAATATGAACATGGTGCATAACAAAACCTGGAAATATAAATCAAATGTGTTCTTTTCTGCAATAACAAATCAAATCATTCAGTTGTCTTTGCTCTTATGTCATTTTAGAGCTGGACGCCTGGCATCTTTTTTTGGCCACAAGTCTGTTTCTGTTTGCTGTGAAGTTCTGTGTTGTGGAGATTCTCAGGATGGACTGCAGGTGCTCATCAGTGAGGCGACTCCTGTGTGCTGTTTTGTTAGTCTTCATGACTGAGAAGAGCTTCTCACACAGATATGTGCTACCAAACATGCACAAGGTTCGAGCCGCATGTAGACGGAGCTGGAGCATTTCTGCGGGAATGGAGTGAATAAACTGTGCGGGCCGTGCAGTATCGTACTTTGCCTTCAGTGTGCCATTACACTGCAGCTCAATCACCTCCATCTGAATCTGCACAGGTGCAGTTTACACATCGACGGCAAATGGGTTGCGAAACAACTCAAAATTCTTTTTTTGTTCTTCAAAGTCACCAAAGCGCCGTGCGAACTCAGTGCGCAGTGCGCTCAGTTTATCAGCAAAGTGCATATTTGGGAACACCGTTGTGCCAACTTGGTTCAACATTACTTGGCAACAGGGAAAGTGGGGCAAGTTGCACTGGTGCATTTGTGTCTCCCATAAAAGCAGCTTCACTTGAAATCACTTTGTGATTTTGCACGGTAAAACGTCTGCTGAAGTGTCAGATTCTTCTTTAACTCTTCTGCTTTCTGTATCTTGTGCATTGCATTCAGGTCTTTCAGGTTATCTTGATGTTTTGTCTCATAGTGCCGTCTTAGATTAAATTCTGTAATTACAGCCACATTAGCTCCACAAATGAGACACACAGGTTTACCAGCAATGTCAGTAAACATATACTCAGCCTCCCATCGGTTTTTAAAGGCTCTATGTTCAGAATCACCTTTTCTCTTCGGCATCGTGTGGGCTAGCTTCGCAATAACTTGCAGCATCATAAGCTAGACTTGATTAATGCAGTAAGTGTTCGGCAAGGCAGCTGAAGCGCTGCATTATGGGATCTGTAGTTTATTGTGTTACCAGCGCTTCATATCCCCGGGCCATTAATAACAATAATACAATATATAAAATGATCTCGGGCCGGATTTAATTACACTCCAGGCCGGATGTGGCCCGTGGGGCTTGAGTTTGACACATATGGACTAAATAGAACTTGAAAAGATTTCGAATGTGATCGCGCAATTCAGATCTAGTTGACGCGCACTACAGTACATCGAGCCCGCGTGCTATTGTGGTTTTGCCTGCGTGCCTCAATAAGTTACCCTCCCCTCGCTCTTACTTTTTTACCATTCATCTAATGAATACACTGAGTATGGCTTTACCAAAACAATCATTGATCGCGAATAAAGTATCCATTATTCATAAAGCTTCAATTGGTGATCTGTCTTTCTGCGTTAACCGCATATTTTTTCATACGTCTCAAACCAAGGGGATGCGAGGCTAAAATGAATCGGGAAGCGTGCGTACATACTTAGTGCATCCCCTCTCATGAATCGAACCTCGGACGTTGGCGCTACAGACAAAGCCTCTACTATTGCGCCACGGCGTGTGGTTTGTCTATTTGAGCGTAGCAGTGTAATTCGGTTTTTGTTCAGCACTCTTTGGAACTGTTGCTTTTTGTCTGCGCACTGCGTCAGTTCACATGAGCCGCTGAATATGGTTTTATATGTCACTCGCTCGCTTCTAATTCTTTCGCTGCCTTCTTAATTATATAATGCATGTTTTCTTAAGCACTTTTTGGAGCTCTTCCTGGTTTTCTACGTACTGTGTAATTACGTGGGAGGCGTGATGATGTCACATGAAACTCCGCCCCCAACGGCTTTCGAGCTCAACTCCATTAGAGTAAATGAAGAAAAATACCTTCTAGTTATGACCATTATGTGTAGAATTTCGAAATGAAACCTGCCCAACTTTTGTAAAGAAGCTGTAAGGAATGAGCCTGCCAAATTTCATCCTTCTACCTACACGGCAAGTTGGGGAATTAGTGATGAGTCAGTCAATCAGTCAGTCAGTCAGTGAGTCAGTCAGTCAGTCAGTCAGTCAGTGAGGGCTTTGCCTTTTATTAGTATAGATAATAACAAAAAGTAATCATTTTTTACGTTTATAAAGAGCTTCAGTGAGTGGGGAGCCTCTTCAAGCACCACTAATGTGTAGCACCCACCTGGATGGTGCGATGGCAGCCATTTTGGATTTTTTTTGAGTTAGTACCACACATTAGCTGTTAGGTGGTGAAGGGGTGAGAGAAAGAGCCAATTAGAGACAGGAGATAATTAGGGGCCCAGAATGACTAGGCCATGGGGGGCAGTTTAGACAAGACATCAGGATGCCCTCCTGCTCTGTACGAAGGATGCCCAGGGATCTTTTCTGACCACAGAGAGTCAAGATCTCAATTTTAAATCCCATCCAAATGATGGCCCCCATCACTGCATTGGGATCCACATTAAGACCCAGGATAAGCTCCCCCTGCTGGCCTCGCCAACACCTTCTTCGAAAAGCAACCCAAACTTTTCCCAAGGACTGGCCGGGCCCAAATGTGCTTAGCCGCTGGTGGATGACCTCGTCTGAAGTGCAGGTGGTATGGCTGCTGGAAGTCAGTCAGTACTTCAGTATGGGGTGAAGACATGGAGCACCAAGACCACCACGAGAAAGAAACCAGGGCCTGCAAAGAACCCTTTACCTTCGCTGGCCAAAGACCATCAGCAATGCCGACTTGTGACAAAGAACACATCACCGAAACATGGAAGAGGATTTCTCGTGGAGAAGATGGGGATGGCGGCTCGGCCACACCTTGAGAAAATCAACTTCGGCCATCCTGTGTCATTGATGTGGACCCCCCAACCTGGGAAGAGAACACGAGATAGACCGAACAAGAAACACTTGAAGAAAAGAAGTTGATGCTGATATCAAATTGACAGGACTGGTCTGGTGACAACTGGTGACAACCGAGCAGGACAAGGGACACTGGAGAGCTGTCGTCGATGGCCTTAAGTAAGTAAGGTAATGTGCACAGCTTTTGGATGTGGGATAAAACCAAAGACCCCATGAAAATGCTGACAGTGACAGACCTCAGGTCACCATAGCCATATACTGTTGGTGATGGCTGTCACCTGTGTGCCCAAATGCCCATTCTGTTTGGCTGTTAAGGTGCCTATCTAATTGAGATGGATTTAATTTTTATATTATTTCTTGGAATAGTTACAGCCACATCGGCCACCGAGTATCCTTCACTGCCCAGTGGCTCGGCATCAAAACTTGGCACACTCGGGTCCTCCTTTCACGAAAATTCAAGCGGAATTGTACTTTTGAGTTTTGCCCGTGGGTATGTTAAATTAAACTTCATTTGCAGTCATTTGCCAGATTTTAAAAGCTCTATGCTGAAAGGAGGGTGTTGGGGGTTTAACGCATGCTTCATTAGCGGAGGGCCGACACCAAAGCGGCGCATGAAGACAGCCTGCGGTTTTCCTGATTACAGGCCCAGCCCAGCAGATGAAAGGCCCTTTATGTCCGGAGGAGCTGCCGCGACTCGTTCAGGGCAGGTGTGTCTGCACGCAGGTAAACGCTCCCCGCCGCTCGTCTATGGGATCTTCGGTGAAGGCAGCCGACAAACAAGGGTGTGGTTTGAACCCCCCCAGCCGGGCGCCACAGGGCATCCCTGTGAACTTTCACCTCACTCTGCTTGGAATCCTCTTTGAATGAACCTCACAGGCACAAACTGGCCCTGAAACGTCAAGCCGGGAGGTCTGGAAGACAAGCGATGGGGGGGCCTGGGTGTGCAACAGTGTACCATGCAAGAGAAAGATTATCTTTTATCAAGATGTAGATATTAAGATGATCAACCAGTGGCTCTAACTGCTGCGCTCTCGCTGTCTGCTGTGATGTGGGTGGTCTGCCAAACTGATGGCGACTAAAAGAAGAATCCTGTCTTTTAGCTCCAGTGGCACAGCCATCTTGTTTGTGTAATACACGTAAAGACCCCATAAACTGCAACCCGAGGTCAAAACTTAACCAAAGCATTTGGTGATCTGAGCACCTCCGAGTGTCGCATTGCAGGGATGATAAATTAAGGTGATGTCACATTACACAACTTCTAGTCACAAGGGAAGTCAAACCACTAAACTGACAATCGAAAATCAGTCCAAGTCACACACTCACTCATTGCTCATGCTAGACCCTAGCAGAACCCACAAAACCCTCAAAGTGGACCCATGTCACTTTACACGATTTAGACAACGATCAGCTGCTGTTGATCTCATCCCTGGACCGCATCAGATTACATGACCGGAAATCGCAGTGAATGACAAATGAAGCCGATGTCACCTCACATGACTTCTACCAGGAGGGGATGGATGCCAGACCTGATGAGCACACGTGCCAATCTCATTTGCTGAGCGTGTCACATTACACAACTAGTAATCAGAAGGGGTGACAAATTAAGATGATGTGACACTACAGACTTCTACTCAAAGAGGAACGGTTGGTCAGACTTGACAGCTGCTGTTGCTGATCTCGTCACTGGACCATGTCAGATTACACGACTACAACTCACAGGGAATAACATGACTTCTGGTCAGAGGGGATGTCAGACTTGACAGAAGCATTTCATGCATGTCTTGAATTGCAGGACTGCAAACTGCAGGAATGATAAATCAAGCTGATGTCACATTACACAACTTCTAGTCATGAAGGACGTCAGACTTGATGACTGCTGTTGCTGATCTCGTCACCGGTCCATGTCAGATTGCATGACTACAAATCACAGGGAATAATATAGCGTGTTACACTGATGTCACCTTTCATGACTTCCGGTAGGAGGGGATGTCAGACCTGACCGAAGCATTTGGTGCGTGTCACATCGCAGAACTGTAAATTGCAGGGATGATAAATCAAGCTGGGGTGACATTACACAACTTCTAGTCACAGGGGATGTCAATCTTGACGACTGCAGTTGTTAATCTTGTCACCAGACCATGTCAGATGAAATGAAGACAAACCTCAATTGATGGCAAATCAAGCTGATGTCACATTACATGACCTCTAATAGGAAATGTCATATTTGACAACTGCAGTTGTTGATCTTGTCACCAGAGCATGACAGATTACATAATCTGAATTCACAGTGGATGACAAATGAAGCCGATGTCACATCACATGACTTCTAAGCGGAAGGGGATGTCAGATCTGATGAGCACATGTGCCAATCTCATTTCCGGACCGTGTCACATTATACAACTAGAAATCACAGCAGATGACAAATTAAGCCAATGTCACACTACAGGACTTCTACTCAAGGAGGAACGGTCGGTCAGACTTGATGACTGCTGTTGCTGATCTCGTCACCGGTCCATGTCCGATTACACGACTACAAATCACAGGGAATAATAGCGTGTTACACTGATGTCACTTTTCATGACTTCCGGTCAGAGGGGATGTCAGACCTGACCGAAGCATTTGGTGCGTGTCACATCGCAGAACTGCAAATTGCAAGGATGATAAAACAAGCTGAGGTGACATTTCACAACTTCTAGTCACAGGGGATGTCAAACTTGACGACTGCAGTTGTTAATCTTGTCACCAGACCATGTCAGCTGAAATGAAGACAAACCTCAGTGGATGGCAAATCAAGCTGATGTCACATTACATGACCTCTAATCAGAGCGGATGTCAGACTTGACGACGGTAGTTGTTGATTTTGTCACCGAGCCATGCCATTTTACAAGACCAGAAACTGCAGTAGGTGGCAAATCAAGCCGATGTCACCTTACACAACTCCCAGTCGGCAGGGATGTCCGACTGAACGACTGCCGTTGCTGTTCTTCTCGCCGGACCAAGTCAGATTACACAACTAGAAATTATGGTGGATGTCGCATTAGATGACTTTCCCAGTACAATGGATGGATAGATAGATAGATACTTTATTAATCCCAAGGGGAAATTCACATACTCCAGCAGCAGCATACATACTGATAAAAACAATATTAAATTAAAGAGTGATAACAATGCAGGTATAACAGACAATAACTTTGTATAATGTCACATTTCCAAAGTATCGTGCGCTTATCGTGCCATGTTCTGACAGCCTGGCAGTGCCAGTGCCCGTGCAGAGGTGACAACCAATGAGTGCTCATCTGGAAGCACAAGAGGAATAAGAAACACAGGGGTTTGGGACCTCGACGATGAGGTCGGGATTGGAGGGCTTCAAACACCTAAGCTCCCGATCTTTTTCTCGGGAATGTATAAGAACAATAGTGCTAGGCCTCTGATCTTTTTGTCTGTTATGTTTGTTTCAGCACCTACTCATTGTGTGAACCCACCACCCTGCTTTTTGATTTTATATATCGGAAAGGCAATCACAAAAATTTAACAGGACCCAAAGCCACCACCACTGCTCTTCAATTTCTTACTTAGGTAAAATTATTTGAATGTTAATTACGTCCAGCATTCCTGGCCAGCTTTAAAGAATGTGAGTGATAAGCGTTACAGTTGACATCTTTGGAGTACTAAGTCATGTACGTATGGATTAAATAATTTCATCAAGTTAATTTAAAATAAGTGCTGGATATTTAGTAAACACGTGTTCTTTTACCGCGATCCACACCAGGAACTGTAGTTTCAGCGATGATACAGTAAGATCAGATGAGAACATGTTATTATTAAAGTGAAGGTGCTTAATTAACTTGACATAATAAAATTAATTAAACGCCAAATGTAGACACGGGGTGAACATGCAGAATTCGCATTGACGGCGACAGGGCGCGGATCTCTTATGGCGGCCGGCGCTACCCACTGAGCCACCCGGCCGCACACGCAGATTTCTATTCATTTTAGAATGCAGGCCTCTTGGACGCGATCTGACGTTTCTTCTTGTCTGGTTGGAGTAACAGCAGTTTGGAAATGCGGAATTCAATGCTGTTTGCCTGGCAGTGACCAACATTTGAGGGCAAGTCGCGTGTTGCCATTATGAGAGCGCGGAATTTGAAACAAACCGACTCGCAAATAAAAAAAAAAAAAGAAGAGCAGTTTAAAATTGGATTCCTCCTGCCAGATGAAAAGAGTAAAGTTTTAACTCGACATTTCCAGGGCAGGCAGAGGGGGGCGGTCCGCCCCGGGTGGTAAATTTTTGGGAGTGACATTATTGGCCAAAAGGCGCAGTACAATTCGTGTGTAAGCAGCGGGGTTCGGAAAAATATCACTCATGAATGAAAAAAGTAAAATTCTCTAATTTTTATCCATAAATGCTTCAAGAATAATGTTCAGACTGTCCTTCTGTGACGGCCTCAGACACAGCAGTTGGAATTTATGAGGCAATAATAAACATAAACATTACACTGATTATAATTTCTACAAAGATAACTAACTTACAATTTATAATTTCGTTTCGTTATCAATCTGAATGAGCAGAAAACCTCCCCACCTCTCACTTGTGCATTACATTGGTTCTGGTTTTCGAGGGTAATTATATTAAACTAATAATTAGAAGACAGCTTATCAGTGCGTCTATACTATATTCTTGTCTAGTTGATACTTAGAAATAATTATATGTGAAAAATTATTGGTTTCTCTATGTATGAATAAATCTATGCAAATGTATCTTATTTTTTTTCTATACGTCATTTTAATTTTCTATTTAAATAGGTTAACATATTCACATATACTGGAGGGCGGCAAATTGAAGCCCCGCCCCGAGTGGCACCAACTCTAGCTACGCCACTGACTATGACACGGCATGCCCATGGAGTTCGGGCTGGCATCGTAAGAGAAAAAGAAGTGAAATCACTGCTGACATCTCAAGGCAGGCATCGAGTAGTCTGGGCATCCCGTTTAATGCTTGGTCTTAAACCTTGTACAAGTCCCCCCACAAAACCCCGATAGTCATTAAAAATATTAGCCAATCCGGATACAATCTTGGAATAAAATAATGGCAAAAAGGAAATTGGGAGCCCGAGCTTCTCATTAGTGTCAAATGTACCTTCTGGTTTTTATCCGAATCCCCCCTAACAACCCCCTCTTCATCCCGTCGTCTTGGCGGCCAAATCCACACGCGCGCTGCTCCTTTAACTGGGAAGCTCCGCTTACCCCTCCGCAGAAAACAAAAAACAAAACACTCCTGCGCCAAGGTGGAGGCCGACACGAAATCCTCACTTCCAATCCGCGCTGACAGGTTTAAAAGAAGAGCGGTAGAAAGAAAGAAGGAAAGCCATAAACGGCTTACAGGCGAGGAGCGGCGGAAATAGCCGATAAATGGAATTACGGGCTGCAAATTAAATCGGACAGCATAGGAGCGCTGAAGAGCGCGGGTGCCTGAGCCGTAATGCCGAACCAGACCCCCCAACACCCTCATTCACAGCCCAGATTTAGTAATAAGAAAAGAGAGGGGATGTGGTATAGGGGGATCTCTCGGGGGTCTTTTATAATGACTTCAGTTTGAACCCACTCTTAAAAACGATGGTTCCTTAATAAAATTTTATTGGGTTGTGTGGTTCCCAGTAGAATCATTGCTTGGCCAAAATCTGGGAAGACGTCTTTGCACGTGAAATAAGCTCATTGAGCTTTGAAAAAGGCAAACCAAGGGTTCTCAACATGTGGACAAAACAGACATATTGAAGTTGTGTAAGGATACTTGCTAAAAGATCACGAAGAGCTGAACTTTGCCCGTGTTATTGTGTGCAGTAAACGTCTTTTTAAAATCAGGAGCCCACTGGGATTTCATAACCTGTTACCTTGCTATGGATCTGAGTTAATAAAGATTCTTTCTGGAACATTCATGTGGATGGCCCAATTGAGAACCAAAGATGGTTCTCTTATGGCATCACTCTGAAGAACCACATTTACACCTTTTATTCTTCAAAAAGTGCTGTTCTGAGCGCCTTGGCATGGACTGGCAGGATGTGGCGGCACAGGGGAAGGTGTCCTGCTATGTACACGAGAGACCCTCTTGTTCCAAAACACCCTCTATGGCATGACATACTTGGAATAGATGGGCTCAGGGAGCGACTGTTCTCCCCGTGTCTGCGTGGGTTTCCTCAGGGTGCTCCGGTTTCCTCCCACAGTCCACCGACATGCAGGTTAGGTGCATTGGCGATCCTAAATTGTCCCTGGTGTGTGCTTGGTGTCTGTGTGTGCCCTGCGGTGGGCTGGCGCCCTGCCCGGGATTTGTTCCTGCCTTGCGTCCTGTGTTGGCTGGGATTGGCTCCACCAGACCCCCGTGACCCTGTGTTAGGGTATAGCGGGTTGGACGATGACTGACTGACATTGTATAATGCCTTTTTACCCACCTGACTCACGTGATCTGAGATGATTTAAATGAAGTGAAATCACAGCACCTGTCACACAGTAAAGAGCGAAAATACAGCACTGCCCCTCAAAAGTGGGGGATAAAACATCACTAGGGTCCATCATGTAGTGCTCTTCGTAGAAAAACCCTGCAATGAGCTTTACGAGGAAATGATTAGATTGTAATGGAAGACGAAAGGCATTGCGTGTTCAAAGACGGATTAGAATACGGATTAGAAATGGCATCTTTTATACAGAGCGTCCTTCATTACAATGCGCATAAGTGCAGATCGGAAATCACAGCATTACAGTGCAAAATGGGGAAAAATACATTTCCATGTAAAAACAAAGATATGAAATAAATACAAAAAATAAATCGGCTATATCTTTTATATAGCGCCATGAATCAAGAGGCTGTTTCCTGAAAATTACATGAGAAATTCGACCGCATCAATAAACGCGCCTGCGCGTCACAAAACAGTTCAGGAAGCAAATGCAAAAAAATTAGAATAGAAGATAAAATGAGGTGCTTGTTACAATGCGGGATACGGCTGATTGTCAATTATATAGTGCCTTTCACATCTTTCTATTCTCTGCTATACAGCCCCTATCTTAACCGCCTGTATCCATCTATTTATTTTATAGCGCCTTTCACATCTCTATTATGTAGTGCCTTTCGAATTTATCTATACATCTGTTTATCTGTTCTCCATTATTAAAACTTTTCAAATATATTTACTGATCTATTACCTTTGTCTGTCTGTTTTCTCTGTAGTACCTTCAATATCTATTTATTCTTTATTATTTAGCGCCACATGCTTCCATCAATCTATTTTTATTTTTTATTGCTATTTGGCTGCCGCCTTTATCCATTTACAACACTTGAGGTACAGATGCTATTATATAGCGTCTTGCATATCTGTGCTCACCTTTCTATTATGTATTAGAGCCTTTCACGTCTATCTATCTATCTATCTATCTATGTATCATATAGTGCCTTTCATTATCTATCTATCTATCTATCTATCTATCTGTCTTGTATATAGCGTCTCTCACTTCTGTCAATCCTTGATTGAATTTATAAATACACTTATTAACATGTTTCCGCCTCCTCCTGTTCATGTTCCTGCTTTTCCCATTGCGATTCTCCAGTGGTCATCTATGGTCTACTACAAGGCGTGCCCGCCACACACATACACTTCAGGCAAGTAGACCAACAGTAACGCCACTTGAGCACCCCCCAGTATGACTAGACCACGCTTTGCATCCAGCGCCTGGCACTGTAAGGCAGAGCCGCCATTGAGTTCCCTGTCTGTGTGCTCGTCACGTGGAGGCCATGAAGGATGAGGTCAGGAGACGAGTCACGAGTAACTCATGCGCGCGTATTCAGTGAAGCAGATGATCAGGGTTCAAATGTGAATCTAGTTTCATTCTAGTTCATATGCGATCGACCATAGAAGCCGCCTAATTCAGTTCAGGGCGAGAGGTGTTGAAGCCTGGACGTGCAGCAGCGGATACCAGGCAGGAATGAGCCTTGAAGAGAACTCTGTACTTCACATTCCTTCATGGAGCGCAGTTCCTACACCTTTTTTTTATAATTAAATGACAGAGTCTTACTGACGGGAACGGTTTGGGAGGCGTGCGTGAAGATCTAATTCTTCAAGACTGAAAGATGTTAAGCTTTAAGGAGGACAGGAACAGGAGCACGAGACAGTGATTTGCGAGGCAGCTTCTGTGGATTACATAACGCTGTTTTATAACCATGGCGTGTTCTCCCCCTCGCGCTCTCTCTCTCTCTCTCTCTCTCTCTGTCACTAAAGCGTCTGTTTGAAAAGAACACCGAGGGCCCGCGGCGGGCTGTGCGTTTGGGGCCAGGCAGCAACACGTCCAGCTGTCAAACGCGAAAGGGGAGCAACCGAGGCGAAGACAGGTGCACCTCCTTGGGCTGGCATCCCGACCTGCGGGAACTGCTGGCCACCTCCTGTGCTGCAAAATCTAATTCATTAGTGGAAAACGCACGGATATCGGCCACCTCCGAGGACAAAGTGACAGCACCCGGCTGCTGCAAAGTTAAACATGCAACGATCTAAACATGCAGGGGAAGATCTGTTTACTATATAGTGCCTTACACATCTATCTATCTATCTATCTATCTATCTATCTATCTATCTATCTATCTATCTATCTATCTATCTATCTCTATTGTATAGGGCCGTTCACATCTTTCTATCTATCATTATATAGTGCCTTTCATATCTATCTATCTGTATGTCTGTCGGCAAATTATTTGGAATACCAGTACTCCTACTTATCCATGGAATTATGTAATTATCTAATAAGCCAATCATGTGGCAGCAGTGCAATGCATGCACTTGTGCTATTCCTGGTCAGAGCTTCAGTTCCTGTTCACATCAAACACCAGAATGAGGACTAAATGTGATCCCAGTGTTTTTGACAGTGGCAGGATGGTTGGTGCCTGACGGTCTAGTTTGAGTATCTTTGCTGATCTCCTGGGATTTTCACGCACAGCAGTCTCGTGCCTTTTTTGTTTATCTATGGTACATGTATAGTGCCTTTCATATCTATGTCTATCAATCCCAGTCTCTTTTCTATCAGTCTCTGTACGCATATGAAGATAAATCCATAAACGCGCATATTGGTGTTGTTTCCGCGTCCTTTCATCCATTTTCCTAACCCGCCATTTCCATCACAATTCCGTGAAAATCCCGATGCCATCCCGCACCATCAGACATAAGGCAGGAGACATCTTAGGTCCACCACATAGCGCTCATAAACACACAATAGCCCCACATTAACGCTTCGGGGATGTCATAAGGGTCACACTTCGCGTCCAGCGGCCAGCACTGTGAGGCCGAGCCGCCATAAACGTCCCGTCAGTGATGTGCTGGTCCACCACAAGACAAAGTGGTCGCGCCAGACTGCAGGACTCCAAAGATGGAGAGGATCGGTCAGCCCCACATGTCTTTTAGGGGTCTCACGAGTTCAGATGCCCACTCAGTAAAACGGCAGGTTAATTTAATTTCGCGTTGTCAGCCTAAAGTTGGATATCCCGAGCGAGCATCGACTTCACGGAGTGTCGCCGATCGTCACCTCTAAGTCCCGTAGAGATGCGGGCGTGTCAGTGGGTCACGTGTGCCTTTGGAGTATTTTTGCTCCGAGCCTACGGACACCGATGGCCTTCAGACGGGTCAGGCCGCTCACCAGCCACAACGTCAAGTGTATCCGACAGGCGAGAATGCTGAAGCTAATTGGAACAAACAGCCAGCTGTCAGCGCGGAGAACTGAAGAAGGCAACGCCTACGAATTAAGCCGAAAAGCAGAACGATGGCTTCTGGGTTGGGAAAGTGAACAGAATTAACAATAACGCGGATAACGAAGAGCAAAGTGACGCCATTCCATGCCACCCTGAACCCTGGCATTGCACCAGCGTCTTAATGCCAGCCAGTCAGAGCAAAAATCTGCATCCACAACTTTGTCAGGCCTGTTGAATCCATCTGTTTGTGGCTATTTACTGACGTAAATAAATAAAAGGTTCTTTCTGAAACCTTATTTTGGGAACCTAAATTGGCTCCCGTATGGCATCGCTCTGCAGAACCACCCTGGCACCACTGCTGAAGCTCAGCATGTTTATACCCAGCCAGGACTTGGTTGGGGGACCACCTGGGAAAAGCTGCCAAAAGTGTGGGTGAGGCCAGCAGGGGGAGCTTACCTGGTGGTCTGTGTGCAGATCCCAATGCCCCTGTGCAGTGACGGGCACACTGTGCTGTTAAAATGGCGCCGTGCTTCAGATGAGATGTAACACTGAGGTCCTGATTCTCTGTGGGCATCCTTCGTAAAGAGAGCAGGGTGTATCCCGATGTGCAGGCTTAATATGCCCACCATATCGTTGTCCATTCCGACCCCCTAATCATCCCCTGTCTATTTCTCTCACTCCTTCACCACCTGATAGCTAATGTGTGGTGAGTGGACTGGCACAATAATGGCTGTCATTGCATCAGCCAGGTGGGTGCCACGCGTTGGTGGGGGTTGAAGTGGCCCCCCTCGGTGTGTGTAAAGCACTATATTCATATAATTCTTTTTATTATTAAAACGGGTTCCCCTGTGGCATCGCCCTGCAGACCACTCTGTCACCAGGTGCCCTAACACGCAGCTCTTTACAAACCCCCAACCGCAAGGCCTTGAAACAAACAAGCAAATCACAAACTGGGATTTGAACTGGGGGGCTTCGTCACCATTTTCCAGAGATTGCTGAGTCTTCGCACCCCCCCCCCATTCTAATTTTCTTATGCAGTTTTACTCAAATAAATCAAAGAGCTTTGGGGTTAAAAGCAAATCAGACCCTCGGATCAAAGAAGGTTTTGCGTGTAATTTAGGAAGATCGAGGGAAGCCCACCGGAGTGACGCCACTGATCTGGACCGAGTTGTTCAAGCTGGTTCAGAACTATGAGAAGGGTAACATTGTGGCGGCGCAGCAGTTGGCCCAGGTGGTGCACTGGAGTCGCATTCGCCCAGAACTGGACTGGCAGCCTTGGTGCCCCGCTGCTTGTGTGGCAGGTCCTCTGCCCACAATGCCAAGCACGAGGCTTTTCAAAAGTGGGAGAACGAGGGGCGCCCTTTGTGTCCAGTTTGATTTTTTTTTTTTTCTTTTTTTAAAACGTCGCTCCTTCATCCGCCGCAGACTCGAAGCCGGCAGCGCATGTGCGAACCTTTCAAACTGTGAATGTCGTGGGCGATGCTTTCTTCACTTCTCTCGCATCCTCTCTTTATTGTTAAGTGCCTTTCTTGTGTAGTTGCCATGCCAGCTCCTGCCCCCACCTCTCTCTCCCCCCGGAATTTATTTTTCCACAAGTTTCTCTTTACAGTTTTTAATGCCAGCCTGCTTTTGTTCCCTTTTAGATGTCGTATTATTAATATTCATTTGTTCGCGATCGAGACCAGCTTGTTCCTGTCCCCCTACGATGGCAGGAATGAATCCTGTTAGTCGCTCTCACCAAAGTCAGCCAGTCCGGGACACGTTGGAGGTGCCAGTCACCCAAATGCCAGCTCTAGGAACGCAATAATGATTGTGCTTGTCCATCCATTTCTACTAAACCTGTTTCCTACTATTATACAGTGGCAAGTGTGGATGGGGTGCCAGTGTGTCTCATTGCTCTGTGCCAGTCTGTGGTCTGCTGACTGGCGCCCATGCATTACCCACACTTTAACCCTTTATGCGGGTTGGGATTGTAAACCCCTGCAGCACCCCCTGGTGGCACCCACAAAACCCATCAGGGCTGTGAAACCAAGCCTCCAGTTCCCAGCATACCCTGTGGGTATCTGAACGGGTACTGGTGCCCCCCGAGGTTCTGTCATCTAGCATATCAGGGAAGGAAATATTCAACAGACAGCATCTCCCCTGGTCCTTCCATTACACTGGTAAGGATCCCTGCCTCAGCCTCGGCTGGGGTGCCAGCCCATGTGTGCCATCTGCCAGGGCTGTCTTAACAGCATTATAGGCCCCCCGGGCAAAGCCATGCACTGAGGTCCCTACCTACACAACCACTCAGTAAGTCACAGCATACATGGATTGCCATGCTCGTGATGCCTCCCCGGGCAACTGCCCAGCATGCCCATGCGTTAAGATGGCCCTGCCACCCACTACACGAGTCATTACACAAGGTGACTGATGCCAGCAGAGGCGTTTCAGTCAATGGACACACAGAGGCCAGAGAGGGAGAGGAGAGCTGCTTGCTCACCCAGCCCGGCACTACAAAATATCACAAATAGCCCACAAAAATAGGCTGGCAGCAGACCTCCACTGGCAGACCCCCAGCCGCAGGACTTTAGCTTGACTCCCCCTCGCATCATGGCTGACCAATGATCAATTTACGCACCAGATGCTCCATTGATCTTCACCAGTGAGAATTCCAATAGGATACAATTAGAAAAACAGGAAGATTTCCAGACCGAGAGACAAAGGACGTCTGGGGAATTCCAGGGAGACAAAGTTGCCATCGTTAGGGTAGGATAGTAGAGAAATGTGAGGAAGAGGAGGAAGGTTAGTAGAGAGAATGGATGGCCCACCAGACCAAAAACTAACACCTCTGAAGGGCAGCCCCTCAACACGCTCACAATGGAGCCTGGCGTGCTCGAGAAGACGGCTAACGTGTCCAAGTTCTTTAATTTAATATCGTGAGCCGAAAAGGGAAGGCCGACCCCTTGAGACAAAGCACGGGTACCCCAGAATGACTTGGGGGCGTCCAGACAATGAGGTGCCTGAAAACCTGAAATGGATCTCTTAGGATGAACTGCAGGGGCATAAATGTAGCGGCCATTGTGATAAATACCGTACAGACTCGCGTTTAAGTTCTCCCGCGGATAAGACGGGACTTGATTTTACTGTAAAATTTCTGGTATTTTATAATGTCGGTCGTATAAGTCGAATGCGGAAAACTCACGCTATTGGTGCAAGAGATTTACGATATGCTAACGCCCACCTGAGAGAGGGGAGCACATGGCCTTTTTTTCTGTATATTGTGCCTACGTGACCACACGGTGATACCCAAACTATTCTGAACAGGGTCGGATTTCCCATAAGGCCAACCTACGCTCATATCGCTTGACTTCTACATATCTACTGATTGTAGTACGTAAAAATATCCAACCTCTTACATCCTAACTACAGGGTCACGGGGGGTCTGCTGAAGCCAATCCCAGACAACACAAGGCGCAAGGCAGGAAACAAACCCTGGGCAGGGCGCCAGCCCACCACAGGGCACACCCACACACACACCAGTATCAATTTAGGATCGCCAATGCACCTAACCTGCATGTTATTTGGACTGTGGGAGGAAACCCACGCAGACACGGGAAGAACATGCAAACTCCACGCAGGGAGGACCCGGTTAGCGAACCCTTAAGGGTCTCCTAACTGTGAGGCAGCAGCTACCCACTGCGCCACCATGTCGCTGTAAAATATATCGTTACTACTTTTATATACTGTTTAGTTTACTCAGGGCTGTAAGCCTGAAAGCCGGACTCGCTTCAGTGGAACAAAAGACGACTTGAAGTAATTTGATGGAAAGGTTTTTTTTTTGTAGGTGTTAATGTTATATTTCATAAGTAGTGTAGTTTTGAATTACAAATATACTGTAATGTGGTTCAAAGATTATAAAGATTGTATTAAGTGCTGATGTTTCAAAAATAAACTAATATATATATTAAATTGAAAATTATAAATCAACTTTTTTTGGGGTAGAATTATGTGCTTTGGCGTAGGGCGTAGAAATGAGTAAAGCCGGCCCTGATTCAGAAGCGACGTTTGTACTGTTTTGTGTTTTTTGTATCCAGGGACATGCGGTCAGGGGAGGCAGGTCATCATAAAAAGTAATAATGATAAAATAAACGTGTCCACTGGTCTCTGCTATAAATTTCTTTTCTGTATGATTCCAATAGTTTTGGTCATTTTTATAGCCAAACTCGCTGAATTGGCGCATTTCCTATTCAAACACAGGAGAGACATGCGAGGTGCGGCAGCGACGAGCCTCCCCTCACCTCGGACTGCGCTCTCCTCACTCACTGACGGGGTTGATGCGTGCGAGCGGCGCGTGCCTGTCGCTGTCTCTCTGTATGTCGCCAATATAAGGTTTGTAGACACGTTTATCATACACCCTGACTTTCTAATATCTTTAATGAATGTGTGTGACATATTTAGTTAGTCTTGGTAATCGGACATAAAACCTCAGTGAAAAGGCACAAGGTAGGGCACACAGTACCGTGCCGCCCTGGAGGGGGCGCATGTGAGCCCAACAGGTCCTGTTCTTCTACACAGACGCTCAGCGCCAATCAGAAATCAGAAAGTCAAGGGCAGTGCGGCGGTCCATTTAGTTTTACTTTTTTTGTTCCGAATGACTGCCAAAATGGAAGATTAAGATTTTTAAAACTAAAGGAAAATAAGGAGGGAATTTTTACAAGAAATTGACGGAGATTTTCATGGAGAAGGATAGGCGCATGGACTTAATTTACAAATAAAGATAAGTCCATAAATAGCTTTTAATTTTATACAAAAATTGGATCAGACTAAGAAAAAAACAACCCAATATTTAAAAACTAAATCTTGATCTTAAATAAAGTATTCTTTTGTTTTTCTTTTTATCCTTTTGTTGAACAGTCTGTATTAAAATTGAGTAAAGCATCAGAATTAAACGCTTTTAAAAACAACTAAATATTTCAATCAAGGTCAAAATTGAAATCCATTTTTTTTGTACACCACTCTTTCCTTTCATTTGTATTGAATTGTGGAATTGCAACGGCAAGTTTAGAACAAATGCGCTCTCTCCACTCTCTCTCTCGTCACTATAAATGTCACGTTCTTTCTTAGCCAAACATGCGCCTCACATGTGTGTATAAAGAATGCTGATGAGATATGAAACATAACCAGTGGTCAATGTGCAGGCTGTCAATTGATTAGTGAATAAGCGACTCAAGGTTCATCCATCCATTATCCAACCCGCTATATCCTAACTCGGGGGTCTGCTAACACAGGGCGCAAGGCAGGAAGCAAACCCTGGGCAGGGCGCCAGTCCACCGCAGGGCACACACAGAGACACACCAAACGAACACTTGTCTTTGGACTGTGGGAGGAAACCCGCGCAGACACGGGGAGAACATGCAAACTCCACGCAGGGAGGCAACAGGGCTACTCACTGCGCCACCGTGCCGCCCTACTGGGTTCCTATATTTGTAAATCCGACTCTGAAGGCGTCACCAGCCATGAACCTCGCCACACGTCACTGCTTGTATCTCGCCCCCTCGTACCCCTTTATCGTAAGAGCATCCCTTATCAACGATCAGAAGAAAATATAAAGCTGGTTTGAAATTAAAAGTCGTTGACGTGGCGAAAGAAATTGGTAACTGCGCTGCTGCAACACAATTCAATGTGTCTGAGAAACTGATGGGAGATTGAAGGAGGCAAGCAGATTAAAAATTAAGTGTCCTATTTTTGAACGGAGCGCGAGTCGGGGTCTGATTTTATGATCGATTTTTCGGGTTTCAGGACCGACGTACACGCGAGTATATGTACGGTAAGCTGTGAAAAAAGGTTTTCCCCCTCCATCTCATTTTTCTGAGTTGATGCAGAACCCCACGACGCTCCGTTCACGTGTTTATCAAAGAAAGATCCAGAAGTCGCAGCGCCTCGTCTCGTCTGACAGAGTAACTCAATCACGGGCTCAGCTGCTCCGTAATCGGCCAGACGTTTCCTGTCTTTATCGATCGGTCTCAAACAGATGCGTGGAGGACCTTTGGCCTCCCCTGCTTGCCTGGCCGGCCGACATCGGCGTATAGCTGTCAGGATTCGGACTCTTTAAAATGTTTATGTCGTTGGTTTGTGGATGACGGCTTCAGTATGCCACCCTTGTATGCAGCTACTGGTGGTGTTTGTATCTTGCTTGGGCACAGTCACTTTGTAGTGTGGATACACAGATGCCACCGCGTTGACCTTTAATCAGATGACTCGTCACCTGTCATGTCATCATCCTGCCACCCCCGCCATGTTTGTGACTCACAACAAGAAATCTGAAACAAAAACGCAGGACTCGCCGGGGCTCATTGGAAGGGTGAAAGTGGCGACTGTCACTTCAAAAGTGCACTTCGAAAAAGAAACGTGTTGGAAAATGAGCGCCGTTCAGGGGCGTCTGAGGGATATAAAAAGAAACGTCCTCTGACTTTCAACTGTTTTTACTTTCAGTAAACTTAATGTGTAAATATTTGTATGAACACTAAAAGAGTCAACACCATAAGACATAAACTAAAAATGTTTCACAATGTGTCCCTGAATGAAGGGAGGCTCAAAATCAAAAGTACCAGTCAGTATGTGGTGTGGCCACCAGCTGCTTGAAGTACTGCAGTGCATCTCCTCCTCATGGACTGGACCAGATTTGTCAGTTCTTGCTGTGAGATGTTACCCCACTCTTCCACCAAGGCACCTGCAAGTTCCTGGACATTTCTGGGGAATGGCCCTAGCCCTCACCCTGCGATCCAACAGGTCCCAGACGTGCTCAATTCCTTCGACGATAAACACGAATCCGTCCATCACTCCTGGTGAGACAAAACCGTGACTCATCAGTGAAGAGCACTTTTTGCCACTCCTGTCTGGTCCAGCGAAGGTGGGTTTGTGCCCATAGGCGGCGTTGTTGCTGGTGATGTCTGGTAAGGACCTGCCTTACAACAGGCCTACAAGCCCTCAGTCCAGCCTCTCTCAGCCTATTGCGGACAGTCTGAGCACTGATGGGGGATTGTGTGTTCCTGGTGTGACTCGGGCAGTTGTTGTGGCCATCCTGTACCTGTCACGCAGGTGTGATCTTCGGATGTACCGATCCTGTGCAGGTGTTGTTACACGTGGTCTTCCACTGCGAGGATGATCAGCTGTCCTTCCTGTCTCCCTGTAGCGCTGTCTTAGGCGTCTCACAGTGCGGACATGGCAATTTATTCAGCAGTCCTCATGCCTAATGCACGTTCACGCAGATGAGCAGGGACCCTGGGCATCTTTCACAGTCGGTAGACAAGTCTCTTTAGTGTCCTGCGTTTTTACAACTGTGACCTTAAATGCCTACTTTCTGTAAGCTGTTAAGGTCTTAACGACCATTCCACAGGTGCATGTTAATTAATTGATTAGGGTTAATTGAACATGCATGGAAAACATTGTTTAAACCCTTTACAATGAAGATCTGGAAAGTTATTTGGATTTTTAAAACATTATTGTTGAAATACACAGTCCTGGAAAAGGGACGTTTCTTTTTTTGCTGAGTATATATATATATATATATGTGTGTGTGTGTGTCACGTACGGTGGCCGGGATATGTATGGAGGCTGCCCGATTTTAACCGAACTCACACGTTCAGTCTCTGCACGTCTCGGCCACCGTACAGATACACAATGTATTTATCAATATGTTCGTTAAAATATCTTAAGCGATATCCATCCATTTTCCAACCCGCTGAATCCGAACACAGGATCACGAGGGTCTGCTGGAGCCAATCCCAGCCGACACAGGGCACAAGGCAGGAAACAATCCCAGGCAGGGTGCCAACCCACCGCAGGACACACACAAACACACACTAAGGTCAATTTAGAATCGCCAATCCATAACCTGCATGTCTTTGGACTGTAGGAGGAAACCCACGCAGACACGGGGAGGACATGCAACCTGTTTGATTATATTTCAAATATTATCTTAAAAGTAGATATTTGAACTACAGAAATTTTACATAATATTGCCAAGATACTCTTATGTCCACATTTGACGTGAAGAATAAAAGCACCAGATTTCAACGAAATCGGACAGCTGAGAGCCGAAGTGTTTCATGAGGACAGACAGATAAACGTGACGGCTAAGAGTTATTATGTGAGGGGCGGATATACCACAAAAACACCGATATCAAGTATCACGGTCTGTCCATCCGAAAATGAGCTGCAAATCATCAGATGTGCATTTGTGGTATCGACAGCTCGGCTTTTATTCTTTCCTTTTCTCAGAATAATAATCCCAAAAGAGCTTCAGGCCGGTAATAAAAGTGCAACGGTGTCATCTCAAAGGTTAACTCGGAATAAATTGCGCATCGCTCGAAATGAGCTGCCTACTGATCCAAGTGGACATTTAGGGGCTGCAGACTTTTAGAGAAATAACCCCTGCTGATATCTCGAAACGAACTAATCAATGAATGAATCGCATGCAGGTATCAAAAACCAATGGCTGAAATGAAACAAGTGCTGACACACAGCGACGGACACATTTCTGACCGGGAAACAGCTGGGATCGCCAGATGAACTGCTGATGACTGACAAACGCCGAGGGAGAGCGCGCGGGGAACTGCAGACGTCTCAAAATGCGCCGCTGACGTGCGAAAAGCCTAAAGGAGCCCCCGAGCGACCTCGGAGTATACACTGCGGAGGGACACACACATGACTTCTGAAAAAATGCAATCGCAATGTCACATTAAATAACTGGGGGCCAGACTGCTGATACCCCCAGATCACCTGTTTAATACCCGATTCAACTTTCTGAACATCTGATTATTGACCAGGAAACCCTGCTTTTCAGAAATCCAGCTCTGGAACTAAAGAGAACATCTCTCAAAATGAGCAGATAAAAAAAGGGGAAAGCGAAACACCGACGGCTCAAAAAGCGTGAACACCAGTTTCAAAAATATTGCGCCGCCTTTTGGGGTGGCACGGTGGTGCAGTGTTCGGTGCTGCTGCGACAACACGGATGCAGACTTTGACTTCCATACTTGGTTGTTGTCCTTGTGGAGCTGCCGTGTTGCCTGCATGGGTCTTCACTCCACATCCACAAAAGACTTTCGTCTTAAAAGAACATCCATCCATCCATTTTCCAACCCGCTGAATCCGAATACAGGGTCACGGGGGTCTGCTGGAGCCAATCCCAGCCAACACAGGGCACAAGGCAGGAACCAATCCTGGGCAGGGTGCCAACCTACCGCAGGACACACACAAACACACCCACACACCAAGCACACACTAGGGCCAATTTAGAATCGCCAATGCACCTAACCTGCATGTCTTTGGACTGTGGGAGGAAACCGGAGCGCCCGGAGGAAACCCACGCAGACACGGGGAGAACATGCAGACTCCACGCAGGGAGGACCCGGGAAGTGAACCTCTTAAAAGAACACTTCACCCAAAAATTGATATTTTGAAATTTTAACGATAGTTAAGGTAGTTGATGGTGTATACAAAAATAATAATTTAATGTTTTCGATCACAGATAAATAGCAACATTTCTGATCGAATACAAGTCCGTGTGACCAACGTTGCGTCATGACATTTTCAAACGCAAATGGCTACTTTTACTCTGATATATTTTGCGGGACACATTCGTTACTGTTATCGTTAAACCAGCCATCAAAAGGGCGGCACAAACATGCACAAAGTTTTACTCAGTCAGTTTCCTGAACCACAGGCTTCCCCCACTTCAGGAAAATTTGCGCATATGAAGAATCTGAGATGCTAACCCCCGACACCTCCTAAGTACTGTACACCTGTCTGTAGCCCACGGGATGGGGCGGAGTAGAATATTAGAGGCGGGGCGTTGTCGTTGGTGACGCCCATAACCCAGTCTCCGTTATTTCCATAGCTGATGCCGCTGCGTTCAGATGAAGTTCTCGTGGCAAGCCTGGAAAAGTGGGCGGGGCTTTATTCACAGGCTACCAATTAAACTGCTCACATAAATTAAAGGAACACTTTGAAAGCACATCAGATCTCAATGGGAATACAAATCCTGCCGGCTATCTCTGCTGATATGGACTGGTGTAATATGTTAGGAACCAAAGGATGGCACAGCGTTTGATGGAAATGAAAATGATGAACCTACAGAGGGCCGAATTCAAAGACACCCGGAAAATCAAAGTGAAAAAATGATGAGGCAGGCGAGTCCATTGTGCCGAAATTTCACTGCAGCAACTCCAAATCGTACTCAGTCGTTTGTATGGCCCCCATGTACTTGTATTGCATGCCTGACAACATCCTAATGAATGTCCTGGGGGATCTCCTCTCAGATCTGGACCAGGGCATCACTGAGCTCATGGACAGTCTAAGGTGTCAGAAGGACCGAAACATAATGTCCCACCCAGAGGTGTTCTACTGGATTGAGGTCAGGCGAGTGAGCATGGGGCGCAGTCAATGGTATCGATTCCTTCATCCTCCAGGAACTGCCTGCATCCTCTCGCCACGTGAGGCCTGGCACTGTCGTGCACCAGGAGGAACCCAGGAGTCACTGCACCAGCATAGGCTCTGACAATGAGTCCAAGGATTTCATCCTGATACCTGATGGCAGTCAAGGTGCTGTTGTCTAGCCTGTAGAGGTCTGTGTGTCCCTCCATGGATATGCCTCCCCAGACCCCAGACCATCACTGACCCACCACCAAACTGCTCATGCTGAACGATGTGACAGGGAGCATAACGTTCTCCATGGCTTCTCCAGACCCTTTCACGTCTGTCACATGTGCTCGGGGTGAACCTGCTCTTATCTGTGAAAAGCACAGGGCACCAGTGGTCAGAGACATTCACACCAGTGGCGAGTCTGCCTGCCTACTGGAGGTCATTTTGTAGGCTTTGCCAGTGCTCATCCTGTTCCTCTTTTGCCCAAAGGAGCAGATACAGTGGTACCTGCTGATGGGTTAAGGACCTTCTACGAGGGGCCCTGTCCAGCTCTCCTAGTGTAACTGCCTGTCTGTCTCCTGGAATCACCTCCATGCCCTTGAGACTGTGCTGGTAGACACAGCAAACCTTCTGGCAATGACAGGCACTTATTGATGTGCCATCCTGGAGAAGCTGAACCACCTGTGCCAGCTCTGTAGGGTCCAGGTATGGTCTCATGCTACCAGTAGAGATGCTGACCATAGCCAAATGCAAAACAAGTGATGAAACGGATGAGGAGGGAAAAATGTCAGTGGCCTTCACATGTTAAACCATTCATTTCTGTTTTGGGGGTCGTCTCATTGTTGCCCCTCTAGTGCACCAAAGCAGCTGAAACTGATGAACAAGCCCCTCTGCTACTCAACTGACCAGATCAATTGTTACATTGAAGTTACATTGACTTGATGCTATACTCGGATTAAAAAGTGGTCCTTTAATTCTTTTGAGCAGTTTATATGTCTCTGCAGTCCCACACTGGAGCTCCAAATAGGTGGAGTTAACTCAGATGATCCTCCCACCACCCTAATCTTAATAATTGTGTAAGTGGGCGGAGCTCTGGAGGTCTTCAGCTAGGCTCTATTGGCAGCCATTAGAGTCAACTCCACATACTGGACAGTCATCATTACTTAAGTCAGGTAACCCTCTCAGGCCCCTAATATTAACGATAGTGTAACTGGTGTGGCAGCCATTGGAGTCAACTCCACAACCTCGGACCCCTATTGGAGTCAACTACACCTACTGGGAGCTTCAGGGTGGAAGCTGCAGAGATACGATACGGTGGAGTGCAGCGAGGTGGACGAGTGTGGTCATGTGCTGAGCGTCACTCAGCTGGTCGTGTCACGTGATATTATTTATCTGGACTTTCAGAAAGCATTTGAGAAGATGTCACATGAGAGGGTGGGCATCAAACTACAAGAAGTGGCAGCTCAGGGTGTGGTGTGTAGGTGGGTGCAGAATTGGCTCAGACACGGGAAGCAGAGGGTGATGAGGGTGTGAGGAATCTTAACAGAATTGGCAGATGTTAATAGTGGTGACCAGCAGGGGGCAGTGCTGGGGGCCGCTGCTGTTTTTAATGTATAGAAGTGAAGTCTACAGATGATAGCACAACAGGTGGATTGGCAGATAATCGAGAATCCATTGAATTATCACAGAGAGACTTGGAGAGCAGACAGGCTTGGACAGATGAGATTTAATGTCAGTAAATGTAAAGAATTACACATAGGAAGTAAAAATGTGAGGTTTGAATACACAATGGGGGGTCAGAAAATCAAGAGCAGTTTATGAAAAGGATTTAGGAGTCGTAGTGGACTCTAAGCTATCGACTGGCAGACAGAGTTCAGATGCCATTAAGAGAATGTCAGGCTATATAGCGCCTTGAAATGTGGACGACATTGACATTTTATCATGTGTCCCAGGAGGCTGCATTGCTAGGTAGGCACAGTGGGATGTTGACAAAGCCATGTGGCCCACCATTAGGGACAGAACAGATGACAGCTGAACGTCACCGTACTGAATGTTCGTTTTTAGAGATGTATTTGGTTGTTTTTTTAGTTACAGTGCTGTAAAGCCATGAGCACTTTTGTCTCTGACCGTGTGTATGTGTTACTTCTTTGTTGCTTCTCGTTTTGTTAGCCCCTTCATGGTTTGTTCTCGTGATTGGAGTTGTTGTACAATAATGGAGTCATTGTCCTGACGTCTGGCATTCCATGCACTGCACTGAGGGCTCCATGAGGAGGACGGTGAACATTTCGCTGCATTGTGCTCGCATGTTTGCTGTGTGTGTCGCCGATCTGATTACATTGTTCACTTTTATTTGATTTGATTTGCCAAGTAAGTTTGGTTTTTGGTAAACGTGTTAGTATGTTGCAGGCCGTGCTGAATGTTTTGAGAATGTGGTGGCCGTGCTTACCAGTGTGGTTAAGCCACTGAGAAAAACAAAATAAAAAAAAGCCCAGTAATCTCCCAGTTCCTCTTCCCTATGCGCTCCGTCACGTCATAAGCAGATTAGACACCCATAAGAGTGTGGAGTTCCTGCTTTGGCTGCACTACATCTCCTCCGGCAGCTCCCTTCAAGGGCCTCCCATGGGCCATGTGGCCTGGACTGACTTCTTTTGGACCTCACTGGGCGTGTCCTATCACCAGACATCACCAGGACCTCACTGGGCGTGTCCTATCAGCAGACATCACCAGGACCTCACTGGGCGTGGCCAGATAGTCTTTGAGCTTTGATGTTGTAATGATTTGGCATTTTATTCTTTTTTTTTTTGTGTCATTTTGTGATTATTATTTTTTTCACAATGTAAGCATCCACGGTCTTGTGAAAAAGTATGTGCTCCCCATGAATTGTTTTTATTTTTCTTATTAGCATATGTGGGCCTGTCAAGATTTGATCTTCCTTTAAACAGGCCCTTTAGATGAAGGCTACACAAAGAAACCAACATCAGGCCCCATTTACATTTTGTAGTGCATTGTGTCATTTAAATAGATATAAATGCAAATTTCACAGGTGAAAAAAGTAATTTGTCACAACCTGTTATGTATGGGCGTTTGAGGAGCTCCTTACAGGCTCTGTCAAAGTCTGTCATAACCTGCCTGGGTGGCAGTGCGCGCCATCATTAACATCTCCTTCTCTCCCCTGCAGCACCGAGAAACTGCCCAGTGAGGGCAACTGGCTCCGCCCCTTTACAGTTTACCATTTATAAAAGCCCCAGGCTTCGCAGAGAAAAACCGCCCAGTGTGGGCAACTGGCTCCGCCCCTTTCTAGTTCACCATTCATAAAAGCCCCAGGCTTCGCAGAGAGAAACCGCCCAGTGAGGGCAACTGGCTCCGCCCCTTTCCAGTTCACCATTCATAAAAGCCCCAGGCTTCATAGAGAGAAACCGCCCAGTGAGGGCAACTGGCTCCGCCCCTTTCCAGTTCGCCATTCATAAAAGCTCTGGGCTTCCTGAGAGGAGGGCAAGAGCAACTTCAACATGTGGTTCTTAAATTTTTTCTTCTTCTGACCCAGTTTTAGAGACAGGTCCAGATGCAGACCTCTGCCATTCAGTAGCTCTGCTGGACAGCCAATGGGATTGCAGGTTTTTGTCAGCTGGTTTACTAAACTTGAGTTAGATATCTGCTCCCCCCCAACAACCCTAATCTTAACCATAGTGTAACCAGATGACATCACTGACATATCATATAAAGTGACAGCCTCCTCAATGGAGTGGAGTTCTGGGGGTCCGCAGCTAATGGAGTGGAGCTCTGGAGGTCTATTGAGCAATTTTGCCTTTTGTGTGTGTTCACTACCCGCAGTTGCCATGGAGCGTTATCTAGGGGAACTATACCCCCTTGCAGAAATGTTGCCAAGTATCCAGTGGGGAGGGTGTTTGGGGGGGGGGTCTCCTTGGAGAATCGTCTCCGAATATCATCCAGGGTGATTGTTTTCCCTGTGCAACCAGCAAGCCCATCGCAACACTTTAGGCAAACTGCCATTCAGGACTCAACACGACCAGCAGGCAGTGCCACGCATGTGCGAAGGAGGACCCCCTCACTGGCTCAATTGATCGATTGGTGCTGTCGCTGACATTCTCTTCTGTTTCTCTCTCTGCAGCTCGGAGGGTATTTAGCTCGCTTTGTGCCATGTATAAGAAAGGGGGCTGCCGGAAAGGAGGCGTCTTTTTGAAATCATAGGTACCCGTCAGACAGAACTCATTTAAATAGACATAAATGCAAATTTCACAGGTGAAAAAAGTCATTTGTCACAACCTGTCATGTATGGGCATCAGAGGAGCTCTTTACAGGCTCTGTCGAAGTCTGTCGTAACCTGCCTGGGTGACAGAGGGCGCCATCCTTAACATCTCCTTCTCTCCCCTGCAGCACTGGGAAACTGCCCAGTGAGGGCAACTGGCTCCGCCCCTTTGCAGTTCACCATTCATAAAAGCCCCAGGCTTCCTGAGAGGAGGACAAGAGCGACTCGAGCAGACAGACCTTCACTTCATTTGTTTATTGTGGCCTAGACATGAAGGCAAAGACGCCTCAGACTAGAGTGAAGTGCAAGTGATCTGAACATCTTGAGAAGTGGATGTTGTCTGATCTTCTCACTCCGCACAGAGGTCAACATAATCGAGCAAACAAACATGACGCTGGGGGACAGCTTGAGAAGAAGTGTGACAGAGCAAGCGTACAGAATTGATCGCCAGAATTGAAAGCTCGGAATAAAATCCAAGCAAGTTGACCACAAGGGGGCGCTACAGAGCCCCAAACAGCAGACACAGGTCCACGAAATCCAGTTCAGGGATGAATAAAAGTTGTTTCTTTTATTTTCCTGCAGGCGTTTTTCACAATCCAAAGCAGTATTTGTCGTTAATAAAGCCCCCCTTCTCCTCTTTCATCTCCTTTTACTCCTCTGTCTCCCAATTCTCAACCTGCATGAGGCAGAGCGGCTCTGTTTATGTCAGACCTGGGAACACTTCCGGGGTCACAGCAGTGCACGCAGGAAGCACTTCCACGTCATATGGAAGCTCTCCAGAATAGTGATGTCCGTTCTTCATCGCACACAAGGATCCTGATGGGATCGTCCTTCTGGACTGCAATACCTGGGTAACCCTGCAGGTGTCCATACTGGTTTCCAGCCTGGGGAGCACTGCCACCTTTCATGGTGGGATGAGGTCAAAAGGTCCATTCATTGCTTGTCCATCCATTACTTGATCGTCCCAACTGAGATAGAAACTGAGGACCATCCCAGCTGGGTTGAGTCTCCAACCTTGGGCTCCATCCATTACGGCCTCCTGGCCAGGCTGGTAGTCATTTCGGATCTCAGTCAAGATGCCAGTGCATCTAATCTGCTCTCCAGAATAGTGATGTCCGTTCTTCATTGCACACAAGGATCCTGATGGGACCGTCCTTCTGGACTGCAATACCCGGGTAACCCTGCAGGTGTCCATACTGGTTTCCAGCCTGGGGAGCACTGCCACCTTTCATGGTGGGATGAGGTCAAAAGGTCCATTCATTGCTTGTCCATCCATTACTTGATTGTCCCAACTGAGATAGAAACTGAGGACCATCCCAGCTGGGTTGAGTCTCCAACCTTGGGCTCCATCCATTACGGCCTCCTGGCCAGGCTGGTAGTCATTTCGGATCTCAGTCAAGATGCCAGTCCATCTAATCTGGCACTTGTGCAGGTTCTAAAAGTCTGAGGGGTTATATCTGTTCGACAGAAATCCACCAGACATGGGCGTCTTGAAGCATTTCTTAAACACAATAAAGGAGAAAGAATTTCTAATGCAGGCGGGTGGCTCGTTCCACCAGCTAGGAGCGACACACAAGGTGAGGCTGCCCTGACTGAGGTGGCATCACCAGAGCTGAGTGGTCGAGAAGGAGCAGAGGACCTCACAAGTCAGGTGCCAACTTCATAAAGCAGAGGGCGGACATCTCAGAATGTCGAAAGGTGTAACGGCGTCTGAAATGATCCGACCTGATGCCTTGAAGCTGCTGGGGCCCCTGTGGGCCGAACTGGGGGTGTCATGTGACAGACACTGGCATAAAGTGGGAATTTGTAACTTCCCTATGCAGCAGGCTTTCTCCTACTTTCATTTTTCCCTGACTCAGTGGACTCGTTTTCTTTGTGACGCCCTTGCAGTTTCCCCTTTCAGTGCCACCGAGCTCTGCGCCACGTCCCTTATAATATAATTTCACGACCCGTGTATCTGACTGCGGCCGAGGACTCTCTGTATCTGTAGCTGTGGCATCGCGCTGTGACACTAACGCCGCCCACCAGGCCCCCCCCCAAACTCTGTCACTTGCACTTTATGTGTGAATTTTCATGCCTGTTCTCGACTTCTCCGCCAGGCCCGACATGAGTTAATGGAGTCTTTTTTTTTCACTTGTTTTCCTGCCACTCGTGCTCATCTCATGGCCATGCCAAGTGCCCGGAGCACAGGTGTGTCTGCCGAACGTCTCTGCTCATTTCACACCCTGCCTGCCTCTCTTCTCGTTTCGGGCGCCTTCGTTGCTGAGGTTCTCTGCTTTTCTCCTCTGGTATTTCCGCTGAATTGTCTGTTTCTGTGTGTGATGGCTGGGATGTGTAATCAGGTCTGGCAGTGCCAGGCTCTTGGGTTCATTTCTTATGCAGACTGTGCGTTATCGGGGCTGACGCTCACTCAGCCTCTCCTTCATTCTCTTGTTTTTTTCCAGCTGCACATCTGCAAAAATTAACAAACGCGATGTCTACTTCTTGGGTCCAAACTTCCATATCTGGACATCATCTGTGTGGAGTTTGCATGTTCTGCTCAAGTCTGCCAGTGTTTTATAAAGTCCTCAACGACCATATATGAATAAAAGCCTTTCTGTTATTTTCATTTTCCCACAAGCACACTACTCCAGTAGATGTTTCAAAGCAGTGGTTCTTAAACTTTCTCTTCTCGTGACCCAGTTTTGGAGCGGATCCAGCTACAGACTTCTGCCATTCAGTTGCTCCTCTGGACAGCCAATTAGACTGCAGGATTTTGTCAGCTGGTTTACTAAACTTGAGTCAGACACCTGCAACCCCCTAATCTTAACCATTGTGTAACCAGGTGACTTCACTGACATATCATATAAAGTGACTGCTTCCTCAATGGAGTGGAGTTCTGGGGGTCCGCAGCTAATGGAGTGGAGTTCTGGAGGTCTATTGGGCAATTTTGCCTTTTGTGTGTGTTCACTACCCGCAGTTGCCATGGAGCGTATAGGGGATCTATACCCACTTGCAGAAATATTGCCAAATATCCAGCGGGGAGGGTTGTATGAGGGTTGGATCTTGGAGAATCCACTCCGAATATCATCCAGGGTGATTGTTTTGCCCGTGCAACCAGCGAGCCCATCGCAACGCTTTAGGCAAACTGCCATTCACGACGCAACAAGACCAGCAGGCAGTGCCACGCATGCGCGAAAGAGGACCTCCTCACGCGCCCGTCGCAGACATTCTCTTCTGCTTCTCTCTCTCTCTCTCTCTCTCTGCAGCTCGGAAGTTATTTAGCCCCGCCCCTTTCGCTTTGTGCCACGTATAAGAAGCGGGGCTGCCGGAAAGGAGGCGACTTTTTGAAATCATAGTTACAAGTCAGATGGAACTCATTTAAATGGCTCTCAGTTCTTTCGCTAAGAGCCGAATGCTTTGTTTTTATTGGCCCAACTGGTTGCTTGTACAGACTTCAAGAGGCGCGTGTGTTTTTTTTGGGGTTTCATTCAATTAAACGGGACGACCCGGTTGGTGTCCCAACTTTCCTCGACATATCATTCCATCACCCGGCCACAACAGACGCGTACATAGATTAAGAAACACTGTTTTAAAGTACCTGATGTCATTGTAGTTAAATATATGTCAATGTATGGTCTCTCCTCAGCTTATACTCAACCATTTTGTGGAGCAGGGTCATAAAGAAACTGGAGTCTATCCCAGCAAGCACCAGGCAGAAACAATTGCCAGCCCACTGCATGGTGAACACACAGATCAGGGGCAAATCTGGCATCACCAATCCTATGGCGTTATTTCAGTGCCACTATTCTGAGCACACGTAAAAAAATATTGCAAGTGCAAGTGTTGCATTTTGAGGAGAAATTTATTTTGAGCGTACAAAAGCTGAATTTGAGTGAACAAAATTCATTGCTGCGTGCAAAAAATGTATTTCAGTGTTTGCACTTATCCATACACACACACACAATAGCACCCCCTCTCGCTCAGTTTTTTCATTTGCGCTTGCTCGCAATGTGTTGCTTGCGCTCACAACATTCTCTGCTGCAAGCGCTCAACTCTCTGTACACCGTTATAAGTGTGCCACAAAACCAACCAATCACAGACTTGGTTTCAAAAATTCTGATTGGCTCTTACGGTCTCCAATCAGCTCGCTAGCTGCTGCATTCATTGTGGCACATCTGCGAGATGCTTCTGGTGATTTTATACATTCTTGCCTATCAATTACCACTAATGTAAATCACAGTAAGAAGAACATGAAAACAAAGGCATTCTTTTAAATTGTTGTATTTATTGGAAAAAACGCTTACACAAAATAACATTACTCCCAAAAGTACCTATTCTGGAATAATGACTATTATATATGTTTGTGGATTTGAAGGAGCTTCAGGATCCAGGCATTGACTGGGAGAGTACTACACCAACGATAGTCTTAACAAATAATATATTTTAAAATAAAATAATTAAAGATATTATCCGCAAATTGGGGTTTAATTGAGTTTAGCTGGATTTAGCTACATTTCGGACTGTTTCCGGAATGCAGCAGCTAGCGAGCTGATTGGAGACAGTAAGAGCCAATCAGAATTTTTGAAACCAAGTCTGTGATTGGTTGGTTTTGTGGCACACTTATAACGGTGTACAGAGAGTTGAGCGCTTGCAGCAGAGAATGTTGTGAGCGCAAGCAACACATTGCGAGCAAGCGCAAATGAAAAAACTGAGCGAGAGGGGGTGCTATTGTGTGTGTGTGTATATGGATAAGTGCAAACACTGAAATACATTTTTTGCACGCAGCAATGAATTTTGTTCACTCAAATTCAGCTTTTGTACGCTCAAAATAAATTTCTCCTCAAAATGCAACACTTGCACTTGCAATATTTTTTTACGTGCGCTCAGAATAGTGGCACTGAAATAACGCCATACAATCCACCTAACCTGCCGGTATTTGGACTGCAGCAGGAAATCGAAGCACCCGGAGGAAGCCCACTAAGACAACATGCAAACTCCACACGAGGAGCACCTGGCAGTTGAAGGCAACATCGCTTCCACTGCGCCGCAAATGCCGCTGTTCTACCGAACCACGCAACCTACCGAAATGTGCGCCAAAGCTATTCTGCGCATGCGCAAGTGTACATTTATTCTAAAACAAGTCAATAAATACTTAAATAAATAAATTGTTTTAATTAAAGCAGACCCAACTAAACTTATTATTTGCTGCTTAAGCCATTGGAAGCAAACGTATCCAACGGCTCAATGCCTTTCCCATTTTAATATGTTTTGTTTGTGTCTAGTATTGTGATTGTAAGCCGAACACGAATGGTTTATGAAACCTTAGAAAAAACAAACGTTGGTTGATGGTGAGTAATGCATAAATATCTTATGTGCATTTTGACGTTTTGACTTTTAAACGTTTAAAGAATTTCATGTGTAGCATTTTTCAATCGTCAGAACGCCTCCCCAGGGTTTATATATCTTCTACAGTAGAACCCCGATTATCCGTGGCTTGATACGCTCCGCATTATCCAAGGCGAAAATCTTTTAAGTGCAATATACTGTACTGCTTTTCTTACGCAGTGATTCATACAAGTTTGCCGTGAATATTGCGCCGAGAGGATATCGCTTTGACATGATCGGGACTTCATTGAGGACAAATGGCACTGCCTCGACTTCAGCGGGGCTTCACGGCTATCAAGAAGGAAGAGGTGAGTGGCGCGGCTCACCACGGCGGCACAGCAGGGAGGCTGGAGTTAGACGGGGTGGGTTTCATTACATCAGTACTGAGGTCCAAAAGCTGGTGTTATCCGAGGTAGCATCGGTTTACATTATGTTTAATAATAAAGGATCGATAATATAGTAAAACACTAAGATCCGTGTGCGTGTCCCTCAGAGCAATCTGATTGGTCAGTTTGGCTTTGGTGAGGAGGAGTAAAGGCATAGGAGGTCCGCTGATAGTCGCCCTTCAAAGATGGGAAGTATCGAAGTTGGCAGGAGGCGAGCAAGGTGACATAATAATAATGACAGAGTCTGAAAAGCGGGTTTTACGAGAACTCGCACGACAGAAGGTGGGAAGGAAGGTTCAGACACGCAGATAGAGGAGGAAAGACACTGGATAAGAAGGGGTTCAGATAAACGGCAGTACAAAGGAATGGCACTGAAGGTATGCGCGGGGCAAGAGATGGCAAATATTTTTATGTATATTCTATTACTTTTCTTTGACAGGTCATGTGGCTAATGGTAAAAAAAAAAAAAAAAGCTGCTACATATTTAAAGTAATTCAAACTTAACCCTTTTTGAGTCACGGACCCCTTTAACAATCTGATGAAAGCTATGGACCTCCTTCCCCAGAAATATTCACAAAAACACAACCTTGCCTGCAATGAATATAATGAACTTTATTTATCGAGATTTGATTGTCGCATACTGCGGTGGGCTGGCACCATGCCCGGGATTTGTTTCCTGCCTTGCGCCCTGTGTTGGCTGGGGTTGGCTCCAGCAGACCCCCGTGACCCTGTAGTTAGGATATATGGATGGATGGATGGATTGTCACATACTTACAGTATATGACACATACAAAGTATTATTAAAAAATCTAAAAAAACACTTCTGTTTTATGCAAAAAGTAACGGCCACTCATTTTAATTATGAAATACAATTCTCTTTCGTGAATTAAAACAGATCGACTACTGCTACTGTTTTCTTCTACCATTACTACTACTACTGGTACCTCTACTCTAAATCAACAGTACCAGGCTGTATAATGAATATAACTGTTAATTTTAATCTGACCTTCACGGACCCCCTGAAACCCATCCATGGACCCCCTAGGCCCCCAGTTTAAGAACCCCTGCTTTAACTGATGTCTTTATCCAAGGCAGCTTATAACATCTGACACACAATCGGTTCTGTTTCTTTAGTTTTTCCAGCTGGCGCTCAGGCAGGTGAAGGGACTTGCTCAGGGTCACACAGCGTCACTAGTGGGGTCCGAGCTCACAACTCTGCCTGCGTATTAGTGCCGACTGGTGAAGTTCACTTAAGCCTTCTCCGCAGTGAATTAGCCAGATTTGCCAGTGACCTTGTTTGCCATTTTTTTTTTCCTCTGAGAAGTCGGATTTGTGCCTAGTCTGCCATTTTGCAGCTCCTGTAGCCCGCATGGCAGGATCAGGCCCATGGTTTCTGTTTTTTGTTTTTTATTTCAAGTCCCCCGCAGACCCTCGGTGTGGTCAGGTGTTCTAGTATTTGCCGTCCGCTAACGCAGCACAATCTGTGCCACCCATTCAGGCCGAATGCAGGATCAGTTTTGTAAAATCTTGAGACACGATGTCCACTTCCTAAGAAGGCCAACTGCAGGGTCAGGCTGGTGATCAATCTGTGTGTCTGGCAGGGTCTTCCGGCATTAATAAGCTCAATTTGTCTTCCATTGTGACCACTTACACAACGAGGCACTCCATTGTCAGGCGCTATATTAGACATATTTTGTTCATTCCTCCACTCTGATCTGCAAGTGATTCTGCCAACTGCAGGTTCAGCCGTGGCAATGCCAGTCACTGGGTTCATTTCTCTGGTGGGCTTAGTATTCATGAGCATGCAACTCTAATCTCTGCCTCTCATTCCATTTCTTCCATCCATAAAATGTTTGCCTGTTGTGCATCACAATTGCAGGATCGGGCAGCACCATGGCAGTCAGGCTGTAAGTCCTGAGACTCATTCTGATTATCTTGCAGGCCAACTGCAGGATCAGGCGCAGCCACGCAGACTTTATGTTTGGCCATTCCTTCCGTCTCTCGGCACATCCACACTAACCTGAGTTTCATTTTTCTCCTACAGGTTCACTGCGTTTCGCTTTTGCAGTCCGTCTACAGTACAACACAATCTGACTGCAGGGTCAGTTAATGTCGGGTTAGGGTCAGAAAACACAACCCCAGTCCTTCTGTCATCATGTCTCCCAAGCACCATCTGTCAACACGGCGTCTGCACTATGTTGGGTCTCTCATGCAGGCCACCCGCTGGCTCAGACTCCATTTGTTTTTCATTTCCTTAAATCTTGACAGCGAGATTAGTCGCAACATGATACGCCATCCCGTCAATCTGTCACCAAATGCCTGCAGACAGACGTGCTGCCACGTTGACTCCTTGCCATCCATCTCACAGGCCTCCTGCATGATCAGGCCCAGCAAGACCGACCTCTCATTTTGTGTCTGCCATTAGAAAGCCTTTACAGCCCCCCTCATTCTTACATTTAGGGGACATTCATTCCAGACTGACTATGAGATTGGAAAGTGCAGCATCCCACTGTCTCGCAGGCCACCCACACGATAAGGTGCCACCATGTCTGCTTTTTACTTAGTGTGTCATTACCACCTGAACTGCTCCAGTGTCGGGTTCTCATTTCACATCGTCTGTTGAGTCAGGAAACACAATCAGCGTCTCTCGTTCTCACAGCATAGCGGCCGCCAGGCAGTGCAGGATCGAAATGGGAATGGCAGGCCAGGTGAACGTGGGCTTCTGCAGTGGCTGCCCATCATTGTCAGGCTGTGGCAGACCACCAGCAGAATCAGGAGCTGCACCAATGCCACAGGATACTGGAAATCTGCGACTATAAACTTGGCAAAGTGTGAACGCGAGGGTGCTTGAAATCTGCGACTATAAACTTGGCAAAGTGTGAACGCGTAGGTGTGTGAGTGTGTGTGTGTGTGTGAGTGTGTGAGAGTGTGTGTGGTGTGTGTGTGAGTGTGTGTGTGAGTGTGTGAGAGTGTGTGAGTGTGTGTGAGTGTGTGTGTGTGTGTGTGTGTGTGTGAGTGTGTGGAGTGTGTGAGTGTGTGTGAGTGTGTGTGTGAGTGTGTGTGCACTCACACGGCTAGGCTGCCTCATCCCTCCTGTCCCCCTCCCCCCCGCTCCCCCCCTCTGTTTTTCTTACATTACTCCTTGCCTGAAAGCCCACCTCCACTCAACCTGTCAGCCGTCTCTTGCCCATTTACACAGCGGTGTGCACCGCTTTACACGGCTTTCAGGAGCTTTCTTTCAGTTCGCCACATCCCTTCATTCTAATTGCTTGGTTACCCCATTGAGTTTGCATTGCTAGAATAACAAGATTGTATCTGATATTTTCACACTTAGTGATTTGCATCCTCCGCACGAATGAGTCGCTTATAAGAAAAAATCACTGGTGATGCGAATGCCTGAGTGCTGAGGAAGACATTTAGAAAGAAGACAATCATCGTCAAAAAGAGCCTAGTACTGCAAGGAAATGTCAGAAAAGAAATGCGTATCTCTATCTATCTATCTATCTATCTATCTATCTACAGTGGTGTGAAAAACTATTTGCCCCCTTCCTGATTTCTTATTCTTTTGCATGTTTGTCACACAAAATGTTTCTGATCAAACACATTTAACCATTAGTCAAATATAACACAAGTAAACACAAAATGCAGTTTTTAAATGATGGTTTTATTATTTAGGGAGAAAAAAAATCCAAACCTACATGGCCCTGTGTGAAAAAGTAATTGCCCCTTGTTAAAAATCTAACTGTGGTGTATCACACCTGAGTTCAATTTCCGTAGCCACCACCAGGCCTGATTACTGCCACACCTGTTTCAATCAAGAAATCACTTAAATAGGAGCTGCCTGACACAGAGAAGTAGACCAAAAGCACCTCAAAAGCTAGACATCATGCCAAGATCCAAAGAAATTCAGGAACAAATGAGAACAGAAGTAATTGAGATCTATCAGTCTGGTAAAGGTTATAAAGCCATTTCTAAAGCTTTGGGACTCCAGCGAACCACAGTGAGAGCCATTATCCACAAATGGCAAAAACATGGAACAGTGGTGAACCTTCCCAGGAGTGGCCGGCCGACCAAAATTACCCCAAGAGTGCAGAGACGACTCATCCGAGAGGTCACAAAAGACCCCAGGACAACGTCTAAAGAACTGCAGGCCTCACTTGCCTCAATTAAGGTCTGTGTTCACGATTCCACCATAAGAAAGAGACTGGGCAAAACAGCCTGCATGGCAGATTTCCAAGACAAAACCACTGTTAAGCAAAAAGAACATTAGGGCTCGTCTCAATTTTGCTAAGAAACATCTCAATGATTGCCAAGACTTTTGGGAAAATACCTTGTGGACTGATGAGACAAAAGTTGAACTTTTGGAAGGCAAATGTCCCGTTACATCTGGCGTAAAAGGAACACAGCATTTCAGAAAAGAACATCATACCAACAGTAAAATATGGTGGTGGTAGTGTGATGGTCTGGGGTTGTTTTGCTGCTTCAGGACCTGGAAGGCTTGCTGTGATAGATGGAACCATGAATTCTACTGTCTACCAAAAATCCTGAAGGAGAATGTCCGGCCATCTGTTCGTCAACTCAAGCTGAAGCGATCTTGGGTGCTGCAACAGGACAATGACCCAAAACACACCAGCAAATCCACCTCTGAATGGCTGAAGAAAAACAAAATGAAGACTTTGGAGTGGCCTAGTCAAAGTCCTGACCTGAATCCAATTGAGATGCTATGGCATGACCTTAAAAAGGCGGTTCATGCTAGAAAACCCTCAAATAAAGCTGAATTACAACAATTCTGCAAAGATGAGTGGGCCAAAATTCCTCCAGAGCGCTGTAAAAGACTCATTGCAAGTTATCGCAAACGCTTGATTGAAGTTATTGCTGCTAAGGGTGGCCCAACCAGTTATTAGGTTCAGGGGGCAATTACTTTTTCACACAGGGCCATGTAGGTTTGGATTTTTTTCTCCTAAATAATAAAACCATCATTTAAAACTGCATTTTGTGTTTACTTGTGTTATATTTGACTAATGGTTAAATGTGTTTGATGATCAGAAACATTTTGTGTGACAAACATACAAAAGAATAAGAAATCAGGAAGGGGGCAAATAGTTTTTCACACCACTGTATCTATCTATCTATCTATCTATCTAGTATATAGTGCCTTTCATATCTATCTATCTATCTATCTATCTATCTATCTATCTATCTATCTATCTATCTATCTATCTAGTATATAGTGCCTTTCATATCTATCTATCGGGCGGCACGGTGGCGCAGTGGTAGTGCTGCTGCCTCGCAATTAGGAGACCTGGGTTTGCTTCCCGGGTCCTGCCCGTGTGGAGTTTGCATGTTCTCCCCGTGTCTGCGTGGGTTTCCACCCACAATCCAAAGACATGCAGGTTAGGTGGATTGGCAATTCTAAATTGGCCCTAGTGTGTGCTTGGTGTGTGTGTGTGTCCTGTGGAGGGTTGGCTCCCTGCCCAGGATTGGTTCCTGCCTTGTGCCCTGTGTTGGCTGGGATTGGCTCCAGCAGACCCCCGTGACCCTGTGTTTGGATTCAGCGGGTTGGAAAATGGATGGATGGATATCTATCTATCTATCTATCTATCTATCTATCTATCTATCTATCTATCTATTATATAGTGCCTTTCACATATCTATCTATCTATCTATCTATCTATCTATCTATCTATCTATCTATCTATCTATCTAGTATATAGTGCCTTTCACATCTATCTATCTTCTCCATCTCTCATATAATACGTTGCCTATGTTATTGGAAGCTTTTGTTCCCGCCTGACTGTTTAATTAGACAGTGGCCCTTGTCGATAACTCATGTAATGTTATGGCTTGTTCTGCCATGTCATCTCATTCATATATCATTGATTTTTTTATTCCAAAAATGCCATCCAAATGATTTATATCCAGAAGCTGATGAGTAATTCTCAGTCCTTCACTTTTTCTCTTCAGTGTCCTTCTGTTAATCCACACACACACATGATGAGCACACACAGACTGAAATGGAAATAAGTGAGCTTGGGAACGGCTGGCTCCTTTGTCATTTGCATCTCATTGCTAATAAGGAGCCATTAAAAACAGCAAATGCAGCAGTTTTAGACTAAAATAAGAAATCAAGGGTGGGGAATCTGAACAAGTGAGACGACAAAAATGGAGCAGAGAAATGTCACTTGAGCAATAAGAGCTGCAACAGCAAGAACTGACTTCTCATTAAGGAACTGGGGGCAAAAACATGCAGCCACTGCAGCCCACTAGGACTGGCTTTGCAGATCTCAGATAGATAGATAGATAGGAAAGGCACTATATATATTATATGATCTATCTATCTATCTATCTATCTATCTATCTATCTATCTATCTATCTATCTATCTATCTATCTATCTATTATATAGTGCCTTTCCTTTTTTTATCCTTTCATCTTTCATATAATAAATTTCCTGACAGATCTAGTGGTCTAACAGATCACTGCGTATTTAAGCCAGGTGTCTCCCCACTGACGCTGCTTTTCTCACCATCACATTGTCCCCATTGGGGTGGGCTGGATGGGCACCTAAGACACACTGTCTGTCCCCTTGGGCTGTCCCACCCCTCTAAGTAGTGTGTAAATTCTGCCATTTTTAGGGTGAAAAGAAATGGAATTCCTTGAACATTCCTGACTATCCAGTTTGAAACTGGTCAAAGTTCATCGGGGCCTGACTGAAGTCTGAGAGAGGAGATAAAGACAGGAGACGCACGTGTGGCTCGTGTGAAATGTGTGAGTCAGGAGTGTCTGAGCCTCCTGTGAGGGCAGCTAAGTAGTCGACGGTCCTGCAGAACACTAGTCATCTAAATGTGAAGGTGGTGGGGGAGGGTTGTAGGTCAAAGGTCAGACCCCTCCCCCAAGACCTCCATGTGACTACAGGTAAGACAAAGCGGCCATTCATCTGTCACTCCACCTGATGTTTGCCAACCCACCTAGGGTTCATTAGGGAGCGGCCATCTTGAAGCGTCCATCCCAACATCATTAAACGCGCTGCAGTTTGCCATGTGACAGTTCACACAGGAAGAAGGGGCTACATAAGGAGAGAAGCAGTTGGCCGCAGACTAACAAAACAGACTGCTTCTGACTGATTGGCTTTAAGTTTAGAACTGCTGGAAAATCTCACGGATTTCCTGTGTGATTTGCACTTAACGCAACAAATGATGCCAACGTTAAGAATTCCTGGTGTTTCTGTAGGTCGGCTGCCTTCTGCAAGAGTAAATAAATGGTGGAGATTGAGAATCAGGGAGAATCTGAGGCGCGTGGCAAAGTAACTAAGGCTTTGGACTTGAAGACCTGTGGGCTGAGCATTCAAATCCCACTTCTGACACCATTAGGTGACCCTGAGCTACCTGCGCTTCAATTGGAAAAACACAAGAAATGTCACCAATTGTAACTCAAATGTTAAGTCACCTTGGATGAAGGCGTCCACCTAATAATAATAATAATAATAATAATATGGGAAAAAAGCCACATTCAGATAATAAGAGCCACAGCACAGTGCCTTAGTCGTAACAGTGCAGGACTGCAAACTGCAAAAATACGAGTCTGAGCCTCCAACTCCATGACCTGAAACTGCACAAGAGCCGCACATCACATGTGAAAAACACTTCAGAGATGGTGGAGGAGGCGCCACATAAGAAAACGCAGACGTCCTGCAGCCTGCTGCTCAGCGAAACTCGGCCTCGATGACACCAAGCAGACACTTTCTCTCTCTCTCTCTATCTATATCTATAGGGTGGTCCAGATCTAAGTTTGCAATTTTCATTACTCTATAACTTATTAAGTTCATTACATAGAAAATCACCTGAAAAATCCCGGACTATCGAGAAATGTGCGAACTGACAACACGAACAATTGTCTCCGCATAAATCAAAGTCATCCAGACGATCTGAATTTGCATGATTAGATCTGGACCACCCTGTATAGTGCCTTTCACATCTATCTATCTATCTATCTATCTATCTATCTATCTATCTATCTATCTATCTATCTATCTATCTAGTGCCTATCCTATCTATCTATCTAGTGCCTATCTATCTATCTATCTAGTGCCTTTCCTATCTATCTATCTATCTATTTATTATATAGTGCCTTTCCTATCTATCTATCTATCTATCTATCTATCTTTCTATCTATCTATCTATCTATTTATCTATTATATAGTGCCTTTCCTATCTATCTATCTATCTATCTATCTATCTATCTATCTATCTATCTATCTATCTATCTATCATATAGTGCCTTTCATATCTATCTCTCTCTCTCTTTCTCTTTTTTCTCTCTTCTCCTGAAGTTAATATTCCAAGTCTGCACATTGTGAATAAATTGCAAGGTCACACACGTCATCTCTGCAGATGGCAAATCAAGCCGATGAGTAAAGAGACGACATGGAAGTCATGTCAGCCGTAAATGAATGAGTGGATTAATAGGCGACGGCCCGAGTGTGTGTGGTGTGTGAGGCTCAGGGCCATCTTAACTGCCGGCAAGCAACAATGACAATAATAATCAGAACAGACGGCCCAGCGGGTAGAGGGGTCTGCCCCAGTGACCAGGGGTTCAATGGCTGCCCTGTCTGGGGGCAGTTTGGACATGTGACAAGTGACAAAGCTCTCCTCTGTGCCATGGCAGGTGACATACAGGGGGCAGAGGTCTTTGGCATCAGCAGTGACAGACCCTGTGGTGCTGTAACGTCATGCTGTTTGATGGGTAAACCCACTTAGCCCACCGGTTCATCCAGCTTTGACTTTTCCTTTTTCCACATACCGTGGGTCCTCTCAGCATTAATTCTTCGTGACAAGTATGCATAAGTATTCACCCCCTTTATGCCAGTATTTAGTAGATGGCAGCCATGACTGCCTTCGGTCTCTGCTCACAGGTCTCTCTCTTTTCTCCTTTCTTCTTTGCCACACTGCTCAGTTCTGCCAGGTGTCATGACGGCTCGTGAGTGAACAACAGTAGCGTGTATTTCTGTCGCTCATTTTCATACACCAGTGGAGCTCGAAGTGTTTTACAAGATGACAAAGAGAAAGTAACAACAAAAGAGAAACAATTAGGGCTAGGTAATAATATTAAAGAGTAAGTAACATAAGTAAAAAATCTGCAGGGGTTCCGAGGCCCCAGGACCACCCAGCACCCAACATAAATGTTCCTCAGTTAAACCTCTTAGGGTGGACTCACACTGGCAATTTGTTTGTTCTGTGCCTGAGCAAGTAGCCCCCCAAGGTCTAGTCCGTTTGACTGGTGTGATTGCTCCATGCCCTTGCCCGCTTAGAGGAAGTGTGCCCAGGAACAGTGTGATCACTAAACGAGGAACACAGACATGACGCCAATGATGCGACAAGTCAGGTAGTGCAACTCCGGTTTCCTCCCACAGTCCAAAGACATACTGGTTAGGTGGATTGGCGATTCTAAATTGGTCCTAGTGTGTGCTTGGTGTGTTTGTGTGTGTCCTGCAGTGGGTTGGCACCCTGCCCAGGATTGGTTCCTGCCTTGTGCCCTGTGTTGGCTGGGATTGGCTCCAGCAGACCCCCGTGACCCTGTGTTTGGATTCAGCGGGTTGGAAAATGGATGGATGGATGGACGGGGTCAGGTTCAGGTTGGGGGACATGCACTGGTACAGAGCATTGTTGCACCCACCACATGACGAAACAGCTCGGGATTCTTGGTTGGCAACTCCCCCAGGCAGACACACAGTCCAGTCCCACCCCATCTATCTGCTGCAGCCAGGTGTTACATGGGCGTCCCCTTGGCCTGGTCCAGCCACTCGACTCCTCAACAATGAGTCATACCATCCTTGGGTAATCGCGTCACATGGCCGTAGTGCCGTAACTGACGCTCCCTCACAATGCAGGTCATGTGCCTCATGCAGGACTCCATGAGCAACTCAAAGTCAAACCAGCGGTCCCTGAAGATTCTCTAAAGAGACACACATGAAGGAGTCCAGTCTTCGTCTCAGGTCACTGGATAGCAGGAAGTACCAGGACTCTACACACTTGGACCTTTGTCCTTTTGAAGATATTGGGAGCGCCAAACCCCCCTTTCCAGTGACCTCATGACCCCCCCATGCATAGGAAGAGTCACCAGAGACATGAATGTCACTGCCGAGGTAAGTAAACCTCTCGATGAGGTGACACTCTCTCTGTAGACAGACACACTGCTGATGGCCGTGCCTAAAAGGTCATCAAAGGCCTTTTTAATTCAACGCCACTTGAGTTAACAACAGATTTGTATTCTCACCTCAAACAATCGCACTCGGTCGTGGACACATGGGCGAGTGGGTGAGTACAGCCTTAGTTTTCATGCTTCACATGATAGGATTTGATGAAGTGGACAGCTGAGACGCCCGCCTTCATTCCATCTTCTCAGGGGGCTCCATGGTGCCTCGATCAGCTAGTGATGGCACAGAATGCCACCATGGAGGAGAACCAGAAAAGACAGCAGAAAAGGGTGGGGTTTACTACAAATTGCAGATCCCTGATAATTCTGTGCCCATATAGTTCATCAGGAATCCAGCCGAAGTGTAGCTACGTAAAAGCAAAATTACAATAACAAGTTTTTAGCCGTTTTTTTTTTTTTAATGTCCCACAGTGTGAGCCTGCGGATTTCTATTGGTAAATTCGTATTCCAGATTTTAGGTGCATGACAGCTAAACGCCGCCTCACCACTTTTTAAGTTTACCTCTCAGAATTATAAGCAGTCGCTTCTCAGGTCCTCCCTGCGTGGAGTTTGAGTGTTCTCTCCGTGTCTGCGTGGGTTGATTTCTAGAGCATCTTTTCATACAAATTATATCACTCAAAGTGTTTTACACGATGAAGAAAGAAAAAAGGGGGAAAGAAAATAGGAAGATTAGGCCGTCTTGATTCTTTGACCTAAGGGATCGAGTTTATTTTTAATATCTGTGTTTGACAATCACTAAGATTTCTGTTTTCTCCTTACTCAGTTGAGAAAGTTTGAGACTGCTAAGGCTCTGGATCAGAGAGTCAAGAGCATCAAGGTCATCAGGCGCTTATCGATAAGGAAAGCCACATGTCATCTGCATGGTGGTGGCAGCCCACCTTGTGCTTTCTCACCAAATGGAGGCGGGGGATCAAAAGGAGCAGCGGACCCAGAATAGGACCGACCGTGTGGTACACCGAGAACTAGGGTGGCCCTGAAGTGCAATGTGCAAAAACAAGTTACATCATACAAAAACAAATGAGAAAACGCAAAAACAAATTGAAAACACGAAAACGAATTGAGTATGCAGAAACAGTTTTCTCATTTGTTATTGGGATTGCGTATTCAATTTGTTTTTGCATTTTCTCATTTTTTTTGCGTTCTCTCATTTTGTTTTTGCATTTTCTCATTTTTTCTCATTTGTTTCATTTTGTTTTTTGCGTTTCTCATTTGTTTTGCATTTTCTCATTTGTTTTGCGTTTTCTCATTTCTTATTTTGTATTCAATTTGTTTTGCGTTTTCTCATTTGCTGCGTTTTCTCATTTGTTTTTGCGTTTTCTCATTTGTTTTGCGTTTTCTCATTTGTTTTTGCGTTTTCTCATTTCTTATTTTGTATTCAATTTGTTTTGTGTTTTCTCATTTGTTTTGCATTTTCTCATTTTTTTTGCGTTTTCTCATTTCTTATTTTGTATTCAATTTGTTTTGCGTTTTCTCATTTGTTTTTCCACATTCATTTTTTTCTGAATATTGTGATTTGTTGTTGTGTACTTAATTTGTTTTTGCGTTTCCAATTTGTTTTTGTGTTCTCTTAATTTGTTTTTTGCACATTGCACTTGGCCGCAGACTAGCAAAACAGATTGTATTCTGACTGATTGACTTTAAGTTTAGAACAGCCATAAAATCTCACGAGGCCACCGTAGTATCCTGGGTCTCCAAAGTACAATCCCAGCAGCTAGCAAAGAGTTTTCTGCCTGTTCAGTAAGACTGAGACCAGCTAGTCAGGTCCAGCCACAAGTTCACAGTTGGACTGGGCTCTGGGTGCTGACTCTGCCACTCCCAGACATTCCCATTGTTGTTTTGCTGCCATTCCCTTCTCAACTTTGGCTTAATCCTTGAGCTTGTTGTCTTCTTTCGTGGTGCAGATTTCTTGCAAACTCCATCAGGTTTTCCTCGCATTCCCCACACAAGCCTTCGATAGCCTGCTGCAGAAAGACACCACCACAGCCTTTGCCCCCTCCCATAAACCTGCAGTGTTGGTCACTGTAGCTTGTCACTCCTTCCGAGTTCTGTAGCTTGTCACTCCTTCCGACTTCTCAGGGGTCTGACGGTGATAAAGCTCCAGTTTTTTGTGCCATCAGAGCACAGCACTTTCTTCCAGTGGCCTCAAGTCTCCAATGTCCCATATGCCCAGAAGTCCTGTAAGTTTCTTGTCTGCTCAGGAAGTCAAGGCAGGGTGGGGGCTTATCAAAAAGCCCACTAAGGTGTTTCCTGTGTGATGCTGGGCAGTACTAGAAAAAGAAATAATGTTGCCATTGTTGTCTTTGCCACTCTCCCCATAAAACAGCAACTGCTGAAGCACTCAGCCATGTTTTATTTGCCTGTGGTCTCTCCAGTGTGAGTCACTGTAGCTTGAGACTCCTTCACAAGGTCTCTTGGTGGTCTTCTTCACTTGTTGTCTTCTTCTAGTCAGATTTCTGGCCGTGCCACACTCTTCCCATTTCTTCGTGACTCATTGAACTGGATATTTGGTGACACAGGGGTCTTCTTGTCTCCATCCTGTGACTTGTGCTTTTTAATGGAGTTCCTTGGCTTGTTCTTGTGTCCCACCATACTGACTCCCTATAGGTTGTCCCTTCCAGGTTCAGGTGCCTTTAGACTGCAATCAAGTGAACCCCCAGTCAGGTGACCTCTGTTGAACTAATCATGTGACTTCATAAACCAATGGGCTGCGCCAGTGATGATTTATATTAAAGGGGCTGAATATTTATGAGGTCAGTTATTTCGTGTTTCATATTTGTCCTTCATTTAGACCACTTTGCAGAGATCCGGTCTCAATTTGACATTAAAATAATTTTTTCTGCTCTTTAGTGTCACAAAACGCCAAACGAATTCATCTGGGATTTAATGTTGTATAAGAAGAAAATGGGAAAACTACTGTGGGGGTGAATACTTTGTATAAAGACTGCGTACTTCGTTTCTTTAACTTTACTAATGTTTCCTAAATCCCACCTTTTGGGGGCAGTAAATGCTAACGATGGTGACTGAGGGGAGGTGTCTGTGATGCCTGTTTGGTGCCCATGCTTAAAAGGTTGGCTCTGGCTTAACAAGACCCTTTAATTGAGGATGTGCATTTAGAAAATAGTTGGACGATGATGAATATTATAATTAATAATACTATTAAAAAAGGAAGCAGTGAGGATACAACTCAAAGCTTCCTTGTTTTTATTCCATTCTTAATTGACTAGTAATTGTAATTTACCTGCAACATACAACTAGGAAACAAACCTAAGTGAGGTGCGCTCATTCGTGCTTGAGCAGGGACTGTGTGTCGTTTAACGAAGAGGAGCTGCGCTTGGGGAACCCATGAAAAGAGAACCAAACAATGGCGGAGTGCGGACACGTGCAGTGACGTCAAAGCCAATCAGAACAGCGCGGCCGTGAGAAACGCCCAGTGGTTAAGGCGGTGAACGGAACCCTTCAAGGCTGCCAGTTCAATCTCACAACCGACTAGAAGCGTGGAAAACGAGGGAACGTCTGTCAGTCAGATTGGAGAAATCTTACATTGAATTTACGAGAAGGAATTAAAACACACGCACACACCCGATCTGTCAGTGCTGGTGGCTTTGGGTTTGAACAGAATTATAGACAAGTCAGTGAAAGGAATAAAGCGCGTCCCTGTGCACCTGGGAATGAGCTGTGCATGAAAACGGAAGACATGTCAGCTTTAGGGGAGGAGGACAACTCACCGGCAAAGGCTAAGGAGCGCGAGTCGGCGCTGTGCTCAAGGACTTCACCTTCACGAAACAAATACAGTAAAAGATTGGGGCCGAATACTAAACTTCAAGGTCAGCAGCTCCGCTGAGAATGTAAAGAACTGGGAGGAAGACTTAAACTGATGGAGGCAGCGAATAACAAACCCGTGCGCTGCGCGTGCCTTTCTGAATAACTGAAAGTTTATAATGTGATGGTTCCTATCATCCACTTATTAATGGATATAATCTAAAATAATGAGCAATCTCAGTATGTTATATAGCGCCCTTCATATCCATATAATCTAAATTAATGAACAATCTCAGTATGTTATATAGCGCCCTTCATATCCATCCATTTTCCAACCTGCTGAATCTGAACACAAGGTGACGGGGGTCTGCTGGAGCCAATCCCAGCCAACATAGGGCAGGAACCAATCCCAGGCAGGGTGCCAACCCACCGCAGGACACACACAAACACACCAAGCATACACTAGGGCCAATTTAGAATCGCCAATCCACCTAGCCTGCATGTCTTTGGACTGTGGGAGGAAACCCACGCAGACACGGGGAGAACATCCAAACTCCACGCAGGAAAGACCCGGGAAGCGAACCTGGGTCTCCTAACTGTGAGGCAGCAGCGCTACCACTGCGCCACCCCCCTTCATATCCATATAATCTAAATTAATGAACAACCTCAGTATGTTATATAGCGCCCTTCATATCCATATAATCTAAATTAATGAACAACCTCAATATGTTATATAGCGCCTTTCAAATCCATATAATCTAAATTAATGAACAATCTCAGTATGTTATATAGCGCCCTTCATATCCATATAATCTAAATTAATGAACAACCTCAATATGTTATATAGCGCCTTTCATACTCATACTCTAAATTAATGAAAAGTCTCAGTATGTAATATAGCGCCTTTTAAATCTATTTGTAATGTACTGTCTTACATCTACTCATCTAAACAATTAGACAAAATAATAAACAGTCTCAGTATTTTATAGTGCCTTTCATATCCATTCATTTGTCGATAATGCAGTGCATTTCATCCACCTATTAATGTAAATAATTAAAAACCTCTTTATCTGTCTATATATACAGAATAATGCATTATTTTTATTTTAATATACTTTTCATATCTATGTATCTATCTATAATGCAGTGCGTTTCGTCCACTTATTAATATACTAAGGTATGCAAAATAATGAACAATGTCAATATTCTGCACAGTGCCTTTCATATCTTTTTATCCATACAATAAAGCATGCAAACTAATGAACAACTTCAATATTTTATATTGCCTTTCATATCTATCTATAATGTAGCACCTTTCATCTGCTTATTTATCTATAGAAAAGTATACAAATGATGAGCAATTTCAGTAGTTTATATAGTGCCTTTCATTTTTATCTATAAAGTGGTGACTTTCAATAACTTTTAATCTATACAATTAGATAGACCAAAAATGAGCAATCAATACTTTCTGTGCGCTTCTGTTTCTCTCTGTATAAGGCAGTGCCTTTCACCCACCTGTTAATGTATGTAATTTGGAACTTACAATAATAAACAATGTAGTTGTAGCGCCTTTCCTATCTATAATTTAGTGCCTTTCATCAGTGTAAACCCTACATTTTTGTATACTAACTCGTGCACAATCGCAGTTATTCATATAGTGCCTTTCTTATGTAACTATCAGTGTAAATGCGACTTTCCACCAAGTACGTCGCAGTTTTTTTAAAGAATGACACTTTATGTATCCCTTTCCGGACGCTAACACTCAAAAACACCCTCCTTAACAATCGCATGGAGTTTTCGTTCACAAGCTGCTGAACTCGGAATGAGATGGTGCTAACGCGAAGTGTCACTGAAGATGTCTTCTAATCTCCCCGCGTTGCGGTCCTTCTTTTCTATTTCGCCTTTGCCGCTTGTCCCTGTCGTGTCACTCGCATGACTCTCCATTCTAATTTGGCCCCAGTAGGAGTCAGTGGAGTATATCCCACCTTGCTATCGATGTCGTCGCGATTGACTCCGTCTCCCCCTTCACACTAAAGTCGGACTGGTGCACTGGTGGATGTTTCATTCTGTGCTAAGTCAGCGATGTCGCTAAGGTTGGCAGTGTGCGGAGTGCCCCCGTTCTGTGCTTCACATCTAACACGACCCAAGACTGCCGTCACGCGGATTCAGCGTTTTCAGTGATGCGCAGTGATCTGTGTTTTTAAATGAGAAATCAGGAGCAGTGCATCTGAAGCGGGCTTGCGGTGGCAGTTCATCGTCAGCGTCGACTTCTACGCAAGAGAGCCGCAGCGCCCCGTGTGGCAGCCCGTGGTATCGCACCTCGCGGGCGGTGTAGGGGGAGGCGCTACTATCGCTCCAGCACAGAAGGAGGAGGAGCTGAAGTTGCTGCTGCTGCTGCTGTCGTCTGATCACAACAGAGCAGTGCGGTCCGACTGACGAGCTGAGCGGAGCCGAGTCGTACGGAGCAGGAGGCACCTGCGGGAAGACGTTCTGACTGGACCCGCTTCCCTCTCCGCATCGCTCGTTTAGCCGTCGCTTACGTTCTTTTTTTATTTATTTTTAAAATCGCGCCTTCCTGGTGGCTCCGAGCAGGGAAGCAGTGAGACAATACGCTGTCTTTTTTCCCCATTTTTATTTGGAAGATGGTGACTCGGGTGGAGGAACCCACGCGTGGGGCCGCCGAGGAGGCTCAAGGTGCGGCGGTGCATCCCAGCGGCCGTCCCTTCGTCTGTTAGCTCTGTTTTTACCTCGCCAGCTTCTTCTTTTCCCATTTTTTATTTTATCGCTCGTCTCGTGTGTTTTTTTTTTTCCATTTCTGTCATTTGTGGATTGCAGTTTCCGATTATCTCGCCCTGCACCCATGGGAGCCGAGAAGACGCCGTCTCCCCTGTGAAGTGTCCGCAGCCTAGCCCGTCACCCTAAGCCCTGCACTTTGGACGATGCCGGCGGGCATGAAGCCGCTCGAGAAGTTCCTGAAGAAGCAGACGTCGGCGCTGAGCCGTGCTGGCGGCTTTGGGGAGAAGGGACCTGCGGGCTCCCGGCGACGATCCAGCGTGTCTCGCGTGCTGCCGTTTCTGCGGGACCTGTCCCCCGAGTCTGGCGCCCCCCGGGAAATCTTCAGCCCCGAAGCCGAGGAGCCCCCCTGCTGGCCCCCCGCCGCGGCGGATACCAGGAGCCCCTCGCTCTCCAGTGACGAACAGAGCTCGGAGGGCTGCGTGGAGCCCCCCTGGGCACCGCTGCCCCCCGACACCCCCGAGAACGTCATGCTGGCACTCCTGGACAGTGTAGCGGGCAGCCGGAGACAAGGAGGCGGCGGTGGCAGCGGCGGCAGCGGTGGAGTAGGCGGCGGTGGGAGCAGCGGAGGAGGAGGAGGAGGCGGCAGCAGCAGCGGCGTCAGCAGCGCAGGTAAGAAGGACTTGATCACCGTCACCCGGTCGGAATTCACCGCCGCGCTTGGTTCATTTACCACGACCACCGCGCCCACCCGGGATCACAAATCAAAAGGGGGCACCCATCGCGTCCACCCACTCGACGCGCTACCCACACAACGCTACCGTCGGGGTGCCCACAGTGGGCACATAGAGGGTCCTGCCTACCGCATTCAGTTACCAGTTTGGGCATCACACGTGCTCTTGCACCACCCGTCACAAGTGGCACTGCTGAGTTCATGTGACCCATTTAACCTTGTCAGCAGGGCACAGGCGAGGTCACCCTTCATTTGGACCACATTCAGTCTTGATGCCCATGAGTAGACCCCATTGTTCTTGTCACAAAGATCGCACCCACCGGTGCTGCCATGCTGCTGGCTGCTCCAGGGGTCACTCGGCAATCTGACTGCCACCTCCCTGTGACAATAACTAAGCGCGCCAGCGGATTCTGATTGGGTCTTGCCCAAGAAGCAGGGCATCCCGGGTGGGTGGGTGGAAATCCCCAAAACCCTTGTCACGGGGCACCTCCTCCATCCCTCAAAGCACAACGTTTGCTGTTCTTACAGTAACCCTTTGCATAGGCACCATCAGTTTCTTCCAGCCTGACCTTTTTTTTGGTCACCCTTGGCACCTCGGTGACAGTGGCACCTCTTTGCACAGTACCAATTACACCTCCTGACAGGTTACCCGCGTCACCAAGTATCCACAAAGGCTGTGTTCAGCATCAATGCGCCTGCAGGTTGGTCCATTCCCATTCACCACACAGCTGGCATGCATGGCATCATCTACCACTTTCACTTTGGCACATGGCAGTTCCTCCTCAGATTCATTGTGTTGCCAATGACAGAACAATGTTGTCCACTCGCTGGGTACCCATCACATTTATTCCTTTAAGGTAAGCGGTGCCACTTGGCCTCTGTCAAATTGGGTACCTGCGGGTTTGGAGTACAGTGCCCACTTTGGGCCTCTCATAACAGGATGGGAGATCGTCCTTCACATCCACCTACCACTTGTTGCCCCATCACAATTGGCATTGCTCTTCTTTCTATTGAGAGTGTCGGCTCACACAGAAACCTCACACTGCCCACCATCTTAAGATCGTCACATGTGCCCTCCCCACCAGGTTCCACCTCCCCTTATCAGCCTGGCATCTCAACATATTTCCTTCCTGCTGGTCAGCCACCTCTCTTGGCAGCTCTGTGCCCATTTCAAAGGCTCCACTGAAGCACCACGGCTGGGGGTGCCCACTGGCGAGGCCTGCCTGCTCAGTGGGGATCTCTTTTCAGATTCCTGTTGGCATGCAGCTTTGATTATCGTGCCCTACTTTTAAGCAGAAGGAGCGACATTGTGCACCATGCATCTTTCAGTTGGCACCGAGAGGGTTTTGCCTCCTGGCATTTGTGGGGTCGGATTTGCTGACTGGAAAGCAAAATGTGAGCATTTCATTGGTGGTTTGTTAACCAATCATATTGCGTCTTCCATAAAAAGAGTACTAGGCTTTGGCAGGTGGCATGTTTGCGAGTGACCTCTTTGACCTCTGATTTCTCCAAATCCCCCCCCCCCTGCCACTAAGCCCACACCCCCACCCCCTCCCCAAGTTTCTCTCCCTGGCATATTTTGTATGGGTGAAGCCAGAAGGGAGAGGAGTACAGGGACATTTGCACCATACTGTGAGCGTCACTTGTGCTTTGCTGAGAGGTTGGCAGTATTTCTTTTTTTTTTTTTTTTTTTTAAATTGATCTTCAAAGGGCATCCCAGTTTGTGTCTTCGTGCACAATGTTGACAGGAATCATACCCGCTGCTGCCATTGGGGTGGGGTTCGTGTTCAGTTCCGAACGTCTGACAGGCTTGACTTTGTATAGCGCCTTTCTAGCCCCTGCTCGTCTAATTGCACTTTCATTTGTTTACTTTTTAACTTGAAGTTCCAGACAAGCCTGGTGCATTGTGGTAGTGCCAATTGGGGGTTGGGGGGGGGTGCACACTGCCTGAACTGTCGCCCAAGGGCACTGACGTGTCAATGCTGTGATCACTGGCTTGCGCTGAGTTGTGGAGTCCATCCGACCAGTCTTTTTCGTTTTGTAGAAAGGCACTGTGGCAAATGTGTGTGGCAAATGTGGGCACGAGACGCCCACGCTGCAGGCTGGCTGCTGATTGCATAATGCTCTGGCGCTGCTGATGTGTTTTGCATTTGGGGAAAAAAAGGAATGTCATTTTACAAATTCACAGGTTGTGTTATGTGCCAACCTGTGCCATGTGGGCACTTTTAACAGACTGGCACCCATGGCCAAGTGCCCAATGTGTTTCTCAGAGGGGTTCAGCTTGGAAGACCCAGATGTGTGTACAAAAGTTTGGAACCTAGGCAGGTCCAGGTAGGCACTGACAGCTGGGCAACCACATAGTAACCCCCCACCCCCATTTAATGGGCATTCCATAACCAAGCTTGTGCCCCTGAGCATCTGCAAGTATAGCGGTGAATAAAAGCGGGAAGCCTGGCATACGGGCGCAAACAGAAAGCAAAACACTCGGAGACGGGTACTCGCTGACAGGCAGGGTCTGACACAATGGATTGTGTCCATGCTTGTCCAGCTGGAATATACAGCTCAGTACCCCTGACTGGCATGGTAAAGGCGCTATATAAATACAATGTATTATTATTATTACCCTCTCAAGAAACTAGGGCATCCAGATGAGCTTCCCAGACTCCACAGGTGGCCCACTGATTGATTTGGGTGTTTTTTGCCAACTTGACTAAGGTGAGGAGGGATGAGCCTTCCAGGTGAGTGCCACGGTGGCAGCAGAGGCTGGCATGTATTTATATTTTATGTTTTTCTTCAGCTTTTAGAGTTTTTTTGTAGCAGTGAAGGCCTCTTAGCTCTGCCAAAGTGCTTTATGTAACCAAGTGCCTGGACCCCCACTTGCCATGTGCCCACGCTGCCCACGCACACTGGGGATGACGTGAGGATCGGTGATGACAGTCCTTTCAGGTTCGCTTAGCAACGGTCCTGAGAGCAAAGACAAAAGAGAACGGCGGTAGAGTTGGCGGTACCAGGAATGGGCACAGGGTGCCCGGCTGCTCCTGCCCAGTGGCCTTCAGGCTTGGCCTGTGAGTTGAAAGAGTCGTCTTCAGTCCCACACTGGTAGATCTGTGCAGATAGGGGGCGCTGTGTGACCCAAGGACTTTCAAGTGTCAGGCTAGTGGCTTCTCTCTCTCTCCCACACTGCACTGTATGACCTCATGCCAGTAGCAGGGCGGGGGGCTGCAGTGGTCTCCAGCGTTCTGCTCCAGATGGCACCTGGTAGTGAGTCCCCTCTTGCTGGTGTCATGAGATTCCTCTGCCAGTCCCACCCTCAGCTCACCTACAGCAGACGATGTTGAGACGATAAGAGCGGCGCGGTAACCTGAAAAGCAGGCTTGATGGCGGGAAGCAGAGGGTGAGGTGAGGAAGTGACGGCGTCTGAAGGATTGCCAAAGAAACGGCTCCTAGTTTAGGGGGGCAGCGCCATGCTGACTCAGTGTGCCAGAATTGTCTGTGTGGGGAAGGAGGGCTGGATGATGACGAACACAACTCGGTGCCCCTCCCCACCAACATTATGAAGATAACTGTGGGTTGGGCTCAATCAGGGTGGGCACTAAGTGCCATGGGAAACAAGTTGCCACGTGTGCCCTTATTTCTAGAGAGACGCAGACAGGCTACACAGACACCTTGTGCTTCTAGTGGTTGGCACAATCCACTGACTTAAAATAGGTTGGGGTGCCCACCTTATGTCTTCCAGAGACGGTCACAAATCATAGTGCCACTTGGTGGCTGGGTGATTAGCCCCTTATTACAGCCCTTTTTATGAGCCCACCTGCCCAGTTCTAGCCTCGGGGAACATGGCCGCTGACAGTTTTAGCCTTTGTGTTGTTGGCCGTGCCATCCACGCTTCTCATGGGCCCACAATGTCCACTCTTGGTCGTGGCGCTGGCTTTTCTTGAAAGACACCTGAGAGAGAGTGCAGATCATCAGTTAATTTATTTATTTTTTTTTGGAAATGATTCCCCTTTTCCTTTGAGTGGCGCCCTGTGGTGAGAGCAGCGCCGTCAAGAGCTCGGCTTCACCCGCACGGTGCCCACCTGTCCTTGACTAGTGTTATGTTTGTTTTCTTATCTTGCAGAAATCCTCCTGGATGACGTGATGCTCACTCACCCCATCTTCCTTCCCGCCGACAAGTTCCAGCAAGTCCTCCTCCAACAATATCCTTCCCAGAATGTGAGTGCCAACATCACAGTAGAGCGGGTGAGAGCGGGCTCAGTGTGGGCGGTGGGTGACACCTTCAGTTACAGTAAAGCGCACCCCCTTTTCACAAACTCCCACCCCAAATCAGGTGAGACTTTACTGTAGCTGTGAAATCTCCCTCTGCATGCCAGCTGGAATCCCCCAGTTGTACCCCACAGTCTTCCATTTAAGGCCTTTGGTAGCAGGTGGTGTGAGTGAGCCAATAACACAGTGAAAGGCACTATATAGAATTGAACGTGACAGTGTGAATAGAAGTGACCCCATGTTGTTGTTGCCAGTCATTTTAAATTTTTTCCTTGACAACCGACTTCTCCACATTCCACGTGGACAAAAAGGAAGCCAACGGCTGGGGCGCATGGGACAGCAGCGACAGAAAGAGGGCAGTGCTGAGCGTCACCTTCCGCTATCTGGACATGTACCGCGAGCTGCTGCAGGAGGAGGGCGAGCGTTCCCGGGCATTTCCCAAGGTAAGTGGGCACAGATTACCCAAATACTTCATTTCTAGTAAGTTGCAGTAAAAGGGGGGCAGGTCAGCCTTAAAAATGGCGTCGGTCCCGAGCGGACCCCCACAAGACCTATAAAGTACAGCTGTGTTTTTATACAATATGGATTTGTGTGAGTGTATGCCACTCTGAAAGTAAGAGACACTGGCTTGTGTGTGCTGGCGTACTTGGTTTTGGGCAGATGGGGGGGTCGGAGGTCACATTTATTCATATGCTTGTTCTCATTTTATGCAAACTTATCGTACTTACTGGAAAAGGCAGAAAAGGCGGATGGATTTGCATGTGCATGTACAGTATGTTTGTAAATGTTTATGTACTGCACTGTGGAACCAAATACGAGACCCTCGCTCTGTGAAGACCCTCTCATAGTCGCAGTGGAGCTGCAAGTCTCTCTTAATCTTGCCGTCCATGTGAGACCCCCCGCCACTGGCCCAGGTGGATCAAATGCCTGTTGCACTACAATGGTCACTACGGTATAAGCTCCTCCCCGTTCTTATACAAGTCCCTCCCACTACAGCAGGCACAGTAATAGAAGCCAATCCTGCCATCCTGTGTGACTCAGAAGCCCCTGTTATTGCTGTAGGAAATAGGGGTCCAGCTGCAGACTTCCTCAGCTTCAGTAGCTCCACTGGACAGCCAGTTGGATTGCAGGTTTTTGTCATGTGGTTTACTTGATTTGAGTCCGATAACTCCCCCCCAACCCTAATCTTAACCGTAGTGTAACCTGTTGTTATCACTGATGTATAATATTGGTAGTCCACAGCTGCAGTCTATTGCAGCAGGCATAATAGTGCAAGCTCTTCCCATTGCACTAATTTAATACACAGCCCATACTTACAATCTAGAGCAATGAAAAGGCCCTCCCTTTGCAGAAGGCATATTAATGAAAGCCCCTCCCACAGTCACAATCTCCCATTGTGGCAGACTCCTTAATAAAGTTCCTTCCACTTCCCTAATTTACTACAAAGACTTCACACTGTACTTACTTAGAGCAATGAAAGGCCCCTCCTATTTGCTGCAAGCATGCAAATTCAAGCTCCTCCCACTGTCTTAATTTAATACAAAGCCCCTCATGTACTGTTTTGGGCCCCTAAACACAGCTCAGAGCAATGAAAAGCCCCTCCCACTGCAGCAGGCAGGCTCACTAATACAAGCCCCTCCCACTGTATTAATCTGATTGAAAGTTTCACCCTTTACAGCAAGCTTAAAAATAGAAGCTCCTCCCTCTGACCTACTTTAATACAAAGCTGCTCACACTGTATTTTTAATTGTGATAGACTTTATTGTCTTTTCACATTAACCTTTTGGGGTTGGAGCATATTGGAACCCTAAAAATACCTGAGAACAATGAAAAGCCCCTCCCACTTTAGCAGGCAAGCTCACCAATACAGGTCCCTCCCACTTTCCTAATCTAATTAAAAGCCCCACCCATTGCAGCACGCATGCAGATACAAGCTCCTCCCTCTGCCCTAATTTAATACAAAGCTGCTCACTCTGTATTGGATCCGTAAAATAATCTAGAGCAATGGAAGGCCCCTCCTACTGCAGTAGGAAGGTTCACTAATACAAGCCCCTCCCACTGTCTTAATGTATTCCAAAACTCCTCTCATTGCTGCAGACATACTAATCCAAGACCCTCCCTCTGTCTAAATCTAATGCAAAGCACTTCCCACTGCAGAAGGCTCACTGACACAAGCTTTTCTCACAGTCTTAATACAATCATAAGGCCCTTCTATTGCAGCAAGCACACTAATACAAGACCCTCCCACTTTCACAGACACACTCAAGCGTCTGCCATTGTAGCAAGCACTCAAATAGACCGTGCCATTACTTGTAGTTTAATCAAAGACGTTAGCAGGCACTCTTACACAAGCTCCTCCCAGCAGACGCTCAGATATAACAGAATCCCTACAGAATGCATTCTAATGCAAGCTTGTCCCATTATAGAAGGCAGTCTAACAAAAGCCCCTCCCATTTTAAAAGGTACTCTAATCTAAGCCCAAACCCAGCTACTAACACAGGCCCCTCCCACTTTTACCTTTAGGTACTGTATTGCAGACTCCACTCACTTTAGCAGACTCAAGTACTATAAGCCTCTCCAACTGTCCAGGCACAATCAAAAGCCCATCCCACTGAAGCAGGAAGTCTTAATACAAGCCCTTCTCATTGTCCCATGCAAATCAAATGCCAGTCCCACCACAGGGGAGCCAGCCAATGGGCAGTGGTCAACCCCACCTCTTCCTTCTGAGGATCTTAGCTTTATAAATTGAACCACTTTTCTTCTCCCGCGTCCCCCATACCCACTTGTCCAGTTCAGGGTATCATTGAAATGCCAACCAAAGTGTGCATCACCTTTCAGTCACACCCCTGCTTGTAGAGAACTTCCCATCCAGACATCCATCCATTCTGCAAAGCCGCTTATCTACTGCAGCATCTCCAGCGCAAGATCTCACTTAGGCACTCGCTCCACCCCCACTCCATCATAAGGGGTCAGTGTATGGACCCCAGCTGGACAAGTGCCCACATCTTTAGAACGGATAACCAGAGTACCTGGAGAACATGGCCAACTCCACACAAGTACCCTTCAGAAGTGGCACTATTAATAATGTGCATTTTTAAAAAAATGTGGATGTGGCACAAGAAAAATTCATTTTAAGAATCCCAAGACTATGAGGAGTAGACTACAGGAATGAAGACGGACCAGTATTTCCTTTCAGTGTCACAGGTTTTAATTTATGTGACATCTCAGTGACATGTGCTACAAGGCAGAGAGTCAGACTCCGCCTCCTCGCTCTCCCATGTGATTATCACCACCTAACATCTGCCAGCTTGGCTTGTATTAGGGTGAGATTTACCACAAAAGGTGTCCTATGAAGGCTTCTTTGCTTTGCTTTGCTTTCTAGGAACTGTATGTGCTGGCAGCACAGGAACTGAGCCGCTACCCTGAGCTGGTGGAGGAGGTCCTGAAGCTGCAGCGGTGGTCCGAGATCATGGAGGAACAGTGAGTATTTGGGTAGAGGAATGGGGTGTTCTGGGATAGCGCTGTGGGTGGCTAAGGAACACTATGCTCTTATTCGTGAAACACACTAAGTGTCTGCCACGTCCACTCCTGTGTTATAATTGAATTACCATGCTTAGGGGGCAAGGGAGCCAGCCAGTGGGCAGTGATCAACCTCTACTCATTCTTCTGTGGATATTGGCTTTATAAATTGAGTGGCTTTTCTATTCACCCACCTTTTCCATACCCACTTACCCAGTTCAGGGTGTCATTCAAGTGCCAACCAAAATGTGCTTCACCTTTCGGTCTCACCCCTGCCATTGCACTTTTCACAGGGTGGTGGAGGACAGTGACAGCAAGAAGAGGCAGGTGCGTCCACTGTTCCGGCACTTTCGCCGCATCGATGCCTGCCTACAGCCCCGCGAGGCCTTCCGAGGATCCGACGAGAGTGAGTAACTCCTGGAAACGTAGTTAGCCGTCGTTAGGATGTCCTGTCCCAGTTGGTGTTAAAAGATCTAGCCTGCTTTAGGATGGCTTTGATGACCTGGGGGAGATCTGGTCTTCTAGGAGGCCTCTACCTCCACATTTGGAGGACCTAGGTGATCCTTTCCAAAAGTTAATGCCTTGTAGGATGACCTACTGTGTTTGTTCCATTTTAGGAACACCTGGCCCATATGCGTAAGGAATACTAAGCTCGGGAAGACCTGTGTTTGGTGTGTTTGGTCACTTCAGGGTGAGCTTGCTTAAGGGGGATGTCAGCATTGATTAGGAAGACACAGTCCCACTTTTAATGAGAGCTGGTGCTTCATCTTCTTCTAGAAGACCTAATGTTCCACTGGTCAGAAAGACCCTACCTTTCATTATAAGAATGGTCAAGCTCTCCTCTTCAGGCAGGAATTGCCATTTTTTTTTGGGTGGATTCAACTCAACCCCTTCAGGTTACTCCCCACCTTGATCGGAATATCTTCATCGAGCAGAACCGAGCTTGTTCTCTGAGTGAAGGAAGTCCAAACCCCATGAGGAGGAAGGTGTAGCCCCCACTGTATAGGTGTGCCAGCTTTAGTCATTAACGCCTACCCGTCTTCATTACAAGGGCTGCGAAGGAAGGTGTCCTCCTCCACAAATCAGCCCCCTGTTGTCTTTGTATTCATTTTCTGACACACGGTGGCGCTGCTCTGACAGCTCCCCCTTGTGTTCCCTGCAGTCTTTTGCCGTGTTTATACTCCGGACCACTCCTACGTGACCATCCGCAGCCGACTGTCCTCCACCGTCGAGGAGATCCTGGCCCAGGTGGCGGAGAAGCTGCAGTTTTCGGAGGAGCAGGACAGCCAGCACGGCGCTCTGGTGCTGGTCGCAGTCACGTCATCCGGAGGTAAGGGGGGGTCCTCCTTTGTGATGGGTTGAGCACTTCTGGGAGCATCTGGGCTGCAGTCTCCTGCCTGCTCCATGCCTCCTCGTCTCCTTGTTTGTGCCATGTTGGTTTGCGTGGGTGGAAAAATGTTTTCTCCAAAACGCTGTCGAAGAGCCCGTTGCCATGGTGAAACGCTGCACTTCTGTCAGCCTGGATGGCGACGCACGCTGCTGATTGCTTTCACGAGGCTCTCTTAGATTTGCTGGCCTTTGTGGCATGAGAGACGCGCATTTCAGCTCTGAATTGATTTCTTTGCTTTCCAGAGAAAATCATGTTCCGGCCGAGCGACGACTCGGTGTTCACCACCCTGGGAGTCAACACCCACCTGTTTGCCTGCGAGCCTGCTGAACTGGACACACTGGTGAGTTACTGGGAACTGTCCCTCTGAACTGGAGTTGCCAATTTGCTGGTGGAACTGGGCTTTCTTACATTTGTTATTTTATTCCAAAGCTCCCCCTGCCAGAAGAAGGGTACTGGACTCCGGGGGACAGTAAGTTGCACGACATGAGTGCCGAGGAGGTGGCCGTTCAGCTGGTGGCATTTGACTGGGAGCTCTTCAGCTGTGTACATGAGGTCAGTGGTGACTGCTCTGAAAGGCGGGGCACTAAGGCGGGCTTGTAGATGCCCATGTGCTGCAGTGGGAGGGGCTTAAATTAGGTTGCCTCTGGGTATAGCAGTATGTCTGCTGTTTGCATCTGGTGCACTAGTGCGGGGTAACTTGTAGTCATGTGACTGGGACAGTGGGCGGGGCTCATTAACTACCTAGTATAGAGGAAGGGGTGTCTTATGTGTTGGGAGGGGCTCTGCTAGATGAGCTAGGAGGTGCTTGTCAAAGAGTCTCTGGTCTTGTGGGAGGAGCTTAAAGTAGTTTTGCGGTGGGAGGGTTTGGTATAGTAGGAGGAGCTTGTGTTAATTAGTCTGGAATAGTGGATAGCTGATGTAATGGGAGGGGTTTAAAGAGGTTTGGCGTGTGTGTATTGGGAGGCTCTGTGGGATTCACTAGAAATCACATGGTAAAGAATGCCTGATATTGTGGGAGGGGCTTGTCAAAGTGTGCCGTGTGTACTTGGAGGGCCTTGTAGTCTTGTTTAGGTTTTAGGGTTTAAAGTAGTGTGTATTGTGTGTTTGGAGGAACTCTAATGGAAGCAGTAACAGGTGCTTGTAAAAGATTGTCTGCTTTTGTGGGAGAAGCTTAAAGTTGTGTGTGTTGTGGCCCAGGGTACAAGGGGGCTTGTCAGAAAGTGTCTTGTGCAGTCAGAGGGGCTTGTAGGCATGTGTGTGGGGCAGGAGGACCAGATGTTGTAGGAGGGTTTTAAAGAGGCGTATCGAGAGATGCACTGGAATGTGCTTATAAAAGAATTCCTGATATTTTCTCACTGAGGTTTTAAAGAGGTTTCTCTTGTGTGTTTTGAGGGGCTCTGCTGGATGCACTAGGACACGGGTGTCGAACTTCGGTCCTGGAGGGCCGCAGTGGCTGCAGGTTTTCATTCTAACCATCTTCTTAATTTGTGACCGGTTTTTGCTGCTAATTACCTTCTTTTGCCTTAATTTTAATTACCTTGACTCAGGCCCCTTAGTTGTTTCTTTTTCTTTAATTAGCAGCCAAACAATAACGAGACACAAAACAAGAATCCATATGACCAGCTCACCTGTGCCCATCAGAAAATATGTGAAAATAAAGAAAAGTGGAGGTCTCAGTAAGGCTGATCTCTCAGCTCACCAAAACATTGTGAGGGTGGTCTTAGAAAACACAGAAACATCAACAGTTCTGGAACTGTCTGCTGTGGCAGAATGAGAGCAGCAACAAGCCATGGCATTAAACCATGAGTTTAATTAACAGCAAGAATCTAGATAGATAGATAGATAGATAGGTAGATAGATACTTTATTAATCCCAAGGGGAAATTCCCATACTCCAGCAGCAGCATACTGATAAAAAAACAATATTAAATTAAAGAGTGATAACAATGAAGGTATAACAGACAATAACTTTGTATAATGTTAACGTTTACCCCCCCGGGTGGAATTGAAGAGTCGCATAGCATGGGGTCTCCTCAGTCTGTCAGTGGAGCAGGACGGTGACAGCAGTCTGTGGCTGAAGCTGCTCCTCTGTCTGTCGCTGAAGCTGCCCCTCTGCCTTGAGATGATCCTGTTTAGTGGATGCAGTGGATTCTCCATGATTGACAGGAGTCTGCTCAGCGCCCGTCACTCTGCCACAGATGTCAAACTGTCCAGCTCCGTGCCCACAATAGAGCCTGCCTTCCTCACCAGTTTGTCCAGGTGTGAGGCATCCCTCTTCTTTATGCTGCCTCCCCAGCACACCACTGCATAGAAGAGGGCGCTCGCCACAACCGTCTGATAGAACATCTGCAGCATCTTATTGCAAATGTTGAAAGACGCCAGCCTTCTAAGGAAGTATAGTCGGCTCTGCTTCTCATTGTGAAACTGGTTGAAGTCTGAAGCCCCAATTTAGCTGGTCATCTGTTGGCTCGTTTCATGCCTTATTTCTGTTTGGCGACTATTTAATGAAGAAAGGAATCAATTCAGATGAATGAATCCTTAAGAACAGGGCTATTAAAATGAAGGGAACAGGAGTTAATTAGCAGTGACAATTGGTCACTGATTAGGAAAAGGGTTAGAATGAAAACCTGCAGCCACTGTGGCCATCCAGGCCCGGAGTTTGACACCCCTGCACTAGGCGATGCTTATAAATGAATTCTGGTCTTGATGAAGGGGCCTGGAGCAGTAGGAGGTGCATATGAAGTGGGAGTGGTTTAAAGGGGTGTTTCTTTGGAAGGCTGGATCCTCTGGGAGGTGCTTGTAATGTCTGATATTGTGGGAGGAGCCTAAAGTAGAGTGTGTTGTGGTGGTGAGAGAGCTTGTCAGTGTGTTTGGTGCAGTAGGTGGGGCTTGTTGCCATGAGCCTGGGACAGTGGGAGGGACTCCCTGAATACCTGACCTAATGGGTGGATTGTTTGAAAAGGTGTGCTGGATTCAAATGAAGATGCATGTGAAAGAATGCTTGATATTGTGGGAGGGGCTTGTCAAAATGTTCCTGGTGCAGTTGGAGGGGGTTGTGGTCATGCATATGGAGCTGTGGGAGGGGCTTGTATTCATGTGTCTGGGGTAGTGGGAGGGACTTGTAGTCATGTGTTTGGGATGGTGGGAGGGGCTTTTATTTTGACTGGAATAGTAGGATTGAGCATCAGGATTTTTTTTTTTTTTTAACACTACTAGGACTTGTCAACTGCTAGGTGCACATGGGAGGGGCCTGACTAAAAGCAGATAGAGTGGGAGGAGTTTATAAAAATGTGCCTGCTTCTTTGGGAGGTCTTGTAAGAGTATGTGCGGTAAAATGAATGTGCCCTGTAGTGGCAAGACGCTGCTCCTACTAGTGTGTATATCTGATACGGCGAGAACTCATTTGTCTAGCTCATTCGGAGGGCCTTTTATTTAAGCCGGGGACACATTATGTGACTTTTAGTCAGGACTTTGTCTGCAGTGGCTAATTTCATCACCTTAGGATGTCAAATTACATGAGTAGAAATCATGACTTTCCAGCACCATTTCAAGTTTCCAAAATGTTGCAAGCTTGCCGCATTCTGACAGTCAGTATCGTGCTGCCTGATAGAGTGGGTGTCCATGACAAGGCTTTCCAGGTACAGTATGACAAGTTCAGCCACAATCTCAGCTGACAAACACTGGACATTAGACAGACAATCCCCGTCTTGTGTCTGACTGATCCAAACCCCCCTTGTTGCTTATCTTCATGCCTGTGTTGTTCTGCGGTGTAATTTCACCTGAGCGCTCGTGGGTTGTTGGGTGTCATGCAGTCTCAGCCCACCCCTGTGACTTAAGACCGAATCAAGCCATTTCGGAAAGTGTCGCAGACCAGTTGGACTGAGTCGGTAGGAATGTCCAACTACATGACTGGGGGGGGGCACAGGAGTGTCTCAGACTTGCTAAGGTTATATAAAAGAAGTCTGCAACTGAAAACTACTGGAAAAATTGTGTAGTGTGACATGACAGGGTCTTTAGCCTGGGACCGCCTGATCAACTTATTATTATAAAATAAATGGTACAGTGGGAGGGACTTAAATAGGAATGGCATGTGGAGGGAGGAGCTTTTGATATTGCACCCTCCAATGCTGGTTTTGTAATTATATGTATGATTCCTTTTGAGCGGGTTATGATAATCATGTTTTGTGCTATGAGGGGCTTACAGAAAGTTGTTTGGCTTATAATGTTGTGCCTAGTACAGTAGTAGGGGTTTGTGATATTTGTGGTATAATGAGAGTTAATCTGCCCTGCAGTGGAGGGAGGGGCCTATAATAAATACATCTACGAGTCATAGTCACATGTCTGGGACAGTGGGAGGGGCATTTAATTAGGCTGGGACAGCAACATGGGGGGTGGGTGGGGGATTTGAATTCATCTGTGAAATGGAAAGAGGTTTGGTGAAAGAACAATGGCTTCTTGTATGGTAAGAGGGGTGCCTAGCATGGCGGAAGGGTCTTGTAATTTTGTCCCTGGTGTAGTATAAATAGCGGAGGGTCTTATGGAACTCCTGCTTTGTGATTGGAGGGGCTAATAATGTGGCTGATTATACTAGAAGGGATTTTTTAATGACATATGGGACAGTAAAGTGACCTTGCAGAAGACATGAAGCACTGGAAGAGACGTGAAACCCATGTAGTGGGAGGGGCTTGAGCAATACTTGGTGCAGTGGGAGGGGCCTGCGTGAGTAGCACAGTGAAACGTGAGTGAAATGTCTACGAGTGGCAACAGGAGAGAGAGCTTTATTTGTGCTAAAGGGGAAATTTGGCTTCAAGCAGAAGCTCAATAAATATAACAACAAAGAGTAACTGCCCTCAAATACACACCAGAGTTACTTAAAAGAAAGAAAGCGTCTGTCCCGGTTAAAGATTAAAAGAGCTGTCCCGGTCCCAGTGAGGCACCATCCTGGTGAACTGCCATTGGTATGAAGGAGCCCCAGTAGCGTTCCTTGACGCACTCCTGCTGGGTAATTCATTGGCTGTGGAAGGCATGCGCAGCGTTGTTTAAAATGGCTGCCAGTTTTGCCTTCATTCCTTCCTCCACTACTACCTTCAGCAGGTCCAGAGGACATCCCATAACTGGGCTCGCCTTCTTATTCAGCTTACTGATTTGGTGGACTTCTCTTAAAGTGATGTTACTGACCCAACACACCACAGCACAGATAATCGCACCGGCCATTGCAGAGTTTTAGAACATATGAAGTTTGTGACTACCCACGTTGGTATCCATCGACTCACGTCCTAGTGAGTAATGTCAGATCATATTTATATCTGAGGTCCGTAGTGGGATCACTGTCATATCTGCCTAAACGTGTGACTGAATGTACATCTGACGGCCATAGCGAGTGTATTCATCCCCCCGCACCACGTGCCTTCAAAACAAACCAATTGTGCTTCCAGTCATGTAAAGGAACAGAGCATATCCAGCTTCTGATACAATAAAAGAACATAGTTAACAGATATGAGGAAACGACATGTTACAGATATACAGTATGTATGGACCAGTCTCATAATGTAGGAGGCACCAGGTCATTGTGTCTAATCTTCTTCCTGTGTGTGTTTCGTATTTCGTAGTTTCTATATTCTTGTGAAATCAAGTCCATCATGGCCTTAAATCACCACCAAGATAACTCTGCAGGAGAATCCATAAATACGTCCATACTGACCTGCGTGCACAGTGCCAGAACAAAATCCAGATGCAAGCTGATGGATACCTGTATATATTATGGCCATTAGAGGTCATCTGGAGACCCCAAACCCTTGACACTACTGCTCAATTACCTTTTATTTTGAAAACCATTCCTTCAGTGTGCACGGACATATCGCAATGCACCACCCCTTCCTTCCTTCCTTTTCCATTTTCCCCAATCCCTAGTCCTTTGAGCTGGACGAGGAGGCCCCTTTTATGTCCCGACACTGCATGAAATGAGCACTTCTGGGTCAGGGAGAAGCCCCTAAAAGTAGCAACTGCCATTCTCTGCAGCTTCTCCTGACCGCAACCATAAGACCCAGCAGGGGCTACACAACAGGACTACAGTTCCCAGTATCCATTGTATAGTCTCATCAGGGAAAAGGAATGCCATCCATTCCAGGTGGGACATCAATCCAGTGTTGCCTCTCATTACTAGATAAATATATATATATATATATATAGATATATATCCTTCTATTTAAAAGCAGTCGGGATTGTCCTTCCGTCCCGTGAGTGCTACGCAGGCACGGAGTTTCACACACGCCCCGTCCATTTTGCAATGCACCATGGGATTTGTAGTTTCGTTTTTCCAGGTAAAAGATGATTTTCTACTCCAGACGGTGTGATATCTTCTTCTTCTTTCTTACTATATAAAAGCGGTCGGGATTGTCCTTCCGTCCCGTGAGTGGAAAGCGTAGCGGTATTCTGCTTATCACAGACTTACTACTTGCAGCTTGCGGTACGAAGTGACATGATGTGAGCAGAGTTCTGCTGCTCCCATCGTTCCCTTGCTTTTGTGCGTGATGCGCTGGAAAAATAGACAAAATTATGTCTCAGGAAATAATTAATTTACAAATACAGTACAAATACCTCACCGCGTAGTAAGGGGGGTTCAAAAGGGCGACCGCAATATAGAAAAAAAGTTTAAATTTCCTCACAAAAATAACAGAAACTATGACTATTAAAGTAATACCGCTCAAATGCAATATAACCAAATGAATGAGTTTGTATTAAAATATCAAATTGATCTACATATTGAATTGCCTTATATATAGGTATAGATTTGCTTGTCTGGTGTCCCATCCCGGGACTTCAGTGTGCCCTTTGTTGTTGGACAGTTCACCACAGCAAATCCTCAAACTGAGACCGTCGGTGACGAGGGAGGGATTTGCACTGTGAACTGAGGAGTGGAGTGTAGTGGTGACACTGCGCAGTGAAGATGGGGGGGTGTCACACACAGAGAGATGAGCTCATGTCACCAGGAGGTGCTCCACTCCCTGTGTTCAGAGAGAGGATCTGCGCGACTGATTACAGGAGCTCTCCATTTAGCTCATGCTGCAAGTGTGCTCGACTCTGAGCTGGAGATTGCAGCCGCACGACTGGCCACCGACAGTTCACCATAGAGCAAATCCTCACACTGAGACAATTGGCGACAAGGGTGGGATTTGCACTGTGGACGGGTGGAGTATAGTGGCGACACCGCACAGTGAAGGTGGGGGCCGACGCACAGAGAGAAATCCGCTGACTGGCCACCAACAGTTCACCACAGAGCAAATATCTGAACTCTGACAACTGTGTAATTTCAGTTACGCCCACGTCACATTATGTTTCTTCTAGTCATTGGGGTCCGTGAGATTTGCTGTCTGCAGTCACTGATCTCGTCACCGAACCATTTGAGTTTAAGTGCTGACCTTCTAGCCCAGCAATGCTCACCTGTTTTTTGTGACAGCCAATAGCGGAGCCAGCACCACACGAAGGGTTAACCATTACGGTTGGTTCAGCTACAGTTGCTGCCCCCCCTTCCATTCTGTCATGGGCCATTAAACACGACACATCAGAAGATGAGCTGCTTCTCTTGTTTGTGAGGTCCACAACTCTTCTTTATTCCGCATCGCTGCATTATGTGCTTTGTGGTTTGGGATGAGCATTCATTGGTCGCTTGCTCTCACACACACCAAGCTCAAACCTATGACTAAAGACAAGATCAAACCGGTTTGAGCCGCACACTAGTTGGTCAGTCACATTAGGCAACTGGTATCACAGGGGGTCACCACTCAAAATCAAACTCAGTTGGTTTTAAAAGCCTGGAGATGTCAGACTGCACGACTTGGGGGTCTTATTCAAGGGGGTGTGCCAGGACTGCCCCCAAACCCACCAAGTGCAAGTTTTCCAGCAATTTTCAGACGTGGCCTTTGATGGATGGATGGATGGATGGAGGTGGGTTGATTACTGAGTGAACCGAACAATAAGAGGGTCTCGTGGAGTGGATATAAGAGCTTTGGGTGCCTGGTGGCACACCAGTATATCTGACTGACCACTGACTCAATCCCCTCCCGCTCTCATTTGCAGGTGGAGTTCATCCGCTACGTTTTCCGAGGTGAGGAAGCCCGCTGGCGGCCTCTCAACCTGGAGCTGGTGTTGCAGCGCTGCAGCGAGGTACAGCACTGGGTCTGCACCGAGATCCTTCAGTGCCAGTCACTGCCCAAAAGAATTCAGCTGCTCAGGAAGTTCGTCAAGATCGCTGCCCTGTGAGTTGACAGGGCGGATTTGTCAAGTCGTTTTTTTTGGGAGGGGGGCTGAGGGTCTGATCATCAAAACTCACATGTTGCTGCACGTGTGTGTGTGTGTTTCTCTCTGGCAGGTGTAAACAGCACCAGGATTTGCTGACGTTCTTCTCCGTGGTGCTCGGACTGGGCAACCCGGCCATCAGTCGCTTGAGGCTGACCTGGGAGGTAAGGGGGCTTAGGGTTTGGTGGGGGCAGGGTGTGGTGGGCACTGCCATGCCTGCTACTCTGTAGACTCACCTGTGCCTTGATATCCTCCAGGGGCTGCCCGGGAAGTTCAAGAAGCAATTCCAGCAGTTTGAGAGCATTGTGGTAAGTAAGCCTGTGTGGGGGGCAAAGTAAGAGGTGATGCAATGCATTCTGGGAGGTCTCCACGGCAGGAGGAGGGCGTTGGACTGGGCAAACACACACAGCACCGCCAGGCATGCTTGCTGAACGGCGCGGCCCCCTCCGGCCGACTCGGGCCGTGTGTTATTTGCTTTTCTTTGTGCCGTGCCGCCAGGGCGTTCACCTCTCTGACACATTTGCTGGCTGGCAGTGTATCTATTTATTTATTTTTTGTTCTTTTGTATTTACTTTTGACTTTTTTTTTTTTTGGAATGTTGCCTCCTCCTCCTCTTCCACCATCTTTACGGTGACTGACAGGACCCCTCTCGGAACCACAAGGCCTACCGGGATTTGCTATCCAGCCTGCGACCCCCTGCCATTCCCTTCACCCCTCTGCTGCTCAAAGGTAAGGTCTTCTCCAGTTCCTGGATGGCAGGAAGGGGCCATTGGGTTTCAGAGGGCTTAGGTTGTCCTTTGTTTTCTGTACTAGAAGTGGAGGCCAGTGTCATGGCCAAAGCCCCTCTATTGTTTTGGATTTCACTTCCAGCCAGCCCACCCCATGGCATGGCTGACCATCAGTCATCTCAGCACAATGAACCTTAATGAAAGACTGAAGCACACCCATCGAATTGCCAACCCCCCCCCCATCCACCCCTGCCAGACCCCATTAGTCAGCTCAACACTTAAAGAAAGCAACCTTAATTAGAGCTGACTGGCGAGGCATCCAAACGCCCAACCATCACAGCGAATGCTAATCTGGGGGAGCCTGGCTTTGTTTTCTGTACCTGAACACGAGGGCTGTGGCGTGACCAGCCATGTTAGGACCCCACCCCATGTCAGCCCCTCCCCACCCCACCCCCAGGCATGCGTGACTCAAAGCCCCTCTGCTTAGCACAGCCAAACCCTAACTAGTAACGCCAATACGGGTGGATTTTTGGCTTGCAGGCGCCACTGACCAACCCCCCAAACGAGCCCATTGTAGGAGAATTAGTAGGAATTACGTGCAGCCGTGCAGGTGAGTCGTAACCCTGCCGATTTGAAGATTAGGCGCCTTTCCAGCGGCAGTGACGTCTCACGCCCTCCTCATCTCACACCTTCAGAGCCGGCCTTCTTCAGGCCACGCATTCTCTGCATTCCTGAAACGTCCGGAGGCGCCTTCCGCGCTTACCACTCATTCCTCACATTGTGTGTTCTCTTCTGCCGACAGACCTGACGTTCCTGCATGAAAGCAGCAAGACCTTCCATGATGGCTTGGTCAACTTTGAGAAAATGGTGAGTTGATCTTGAGAGTTTTGAGTGAGAGAGCTTATCAAAGAGGATGGACAGGAATGGCAGGACCATGAGAGACACCCTCTCCCCTGCTTTAACCCCACCCTAACCATCAGACAGAGAGCAAGATGAACAAACCCCCTGTGGAACTGTCCCAATAACCCAAAACATATGAGTGATGGTTCTCATAGGTCTTGGGGTGGGATGTGTTTAGGGGTACCATGCTAGCGTATGGGATGTCTTGGAACTCATAGGTCGGGGTGGGACGTTTTTAGGGTCTTGGGGTGTGATGTGTTCTGGAGTACCATGCTGGCATATGGGGTGTCTTGGATCTCATAGTTCTTGTGGTGGGATGTGTTTAGGGGTGCCTTGCTGGCATATGGGATGTCATTGAACTCATAGGTCTTGGAGTGGGATGTGTTTAGGGGTACCTTGCTGGCATATGGGATATCATTGAACTCATAGGTCTTGGGGTGGGATGTGTTTAGGGGTACCATGCTGGCATATGGGATGTCTTGGAACTCATAGGTCTTGGGGTGGGATGTGTTTAGGGGTACCAAGCTGGCATATGGGATGTCTTGGAACTCATAGGTCTTGGGGTGGGATGTGTTTAGGAGGTACCATGCTGCCGTATTGGCTGTCTGCCTTAAGCAGATTTTGAGCCATAGAGGACGTTGGTGGCAGCTTCATCCAATCAAAATCCCCACAGCAATGCAAATCAATGGCTGAAATCGGAGCATGACCCTAATGAAACGCACTGCACTTTGGTCTCCCTCCACCAGGTGTCCTCGTATCTACCCTGCAGCACTAGAGAGGCTCGTGTAAGCAAAGTCGGGGTAGTAGATGTAAAGCATGGGGGCTTTAAACCCTTTGAAGTGCATTCAGCTAATATTCGGACCCCTTTACTCTTTCACTTTTTGTTATGTTTCAAGCTTGTGATAAAATCATTTCAATTCCTTTTTTCTGCATCAAGCCGCACTCAACACCCCACAATGGCAGAATGAAAACAAGATTTTAGACTAAAAATCAAATCATGAAATCTCCAATTGATACAAAGTATTCAGACCCTTTACTGTACTCAGGACTTTGTTGATTCCATCTTGGGTTGTCTTCTCGGCTTTGACACCACAAGCTTTGCATGTCTGGACCTGTAGATTTTCTGCTGTTCTTCTCTGCCGAGCCTCCCAAGCTCCGTCAGGTTAGTTGGTGACCATTGGTGGACCTCAGTTTTCCAGGTCTCTCCAGAGCTGTCCAGTTGGGCTCAAGTCTAGTCTCTGACTGGGCCACTCATGGACATTCCCAGAGGTGTCCCTAAGCCCACTCCAGTGTTGTCTTTGCTTTGTGACCCATTGTTTCATTCTGAGGTCCTGGAGCACTATGAGCAGGTCTTCATTAAGGACATCTCTGAACTTTGCTCCAGTCATCTGTCCCTCGAGTCTGAAGCTGCCACCTCCACACTTCACCGTTGAAATGGCATTGCACAGCTGATGAGCGGACATGATGCTTAGAACTGGGGCCACGCAGTTCAGTCTCGGTTGCACTAGTCCTGAGAATCTTGTTTCTCACAGTGTTGAGAGTCCAAGCAGAACTCCCAGGTGTCCTTTTACTGAGGAGAGGCCCCCATCAGGCCACTCAGATTGGTTAGAGTGTTGAAATGATGGTTGACCTTCTGAAAGTTTCTCCCAACTCCACACAGGATCTCTGAACTGCCGCCAGAGTGGCCATCGGCTTCTTGGGTCCACCTATAATTACCCAAGGAGGTCCTTCTCTCCCGACTGCTTGGTTCAGCTGGGTGGCCAACTTAAGGAAGAGTCGAGAGTTGTGGTTGATCCAAACTTGGGCTCTTGGGAACCTTCTGTGTTGCAGCTTTTCCTAGATGTGCACCTTGACCCCAATCCTGTAGGCAGTTCTTTCAACCTTGTGACTTGATCATTGTCACCTGTGGGAACTTCTCTAAACAGCTGTGTACTGTCAACAAATAATTGGACCAAGAAGCCAAAGAAAGGTTTGGGGCAGCCCACCTGTACATTCTCCCTGGCTGCAAAATGGGTTATAATAAAACTGCTCAAAAAATGAAAGGACCACTTTTTAATCCGAGTATAGCGCTAAGTCCATGAAACTTATGGGCTATTGATCTGGTCAGTTGAGTAGCAGAGGGGCTTGTTAATCAGTTTCAGCTGCTTTGGTGCACTAGAGGGGCAACAATGAGATAACTCCCAAAACAGGAGTGAGTGGTTTAACAGGTGGAGGCCATTGACATTTTTCCTTCCTCATCTGTTTTGTCCCACATTTGACATTTGGCTATGGTCAGCATCACTACTGGTAGTATGAGGTGATACCTGGACCCTACAGAGGTGGCACAGGTAGTCCAGGATGGCACATCAATACATGGCATTGCCAGAAGGCTTGCTGTGTCTCCCAGCACAGTCTCAAGGGCATGGAGGAGATTCTAGGAGAGCTGGACAGGGCTCCTCATGGAAGGTCCTTAACCCATCAGCAGGACTAACCAGTATCTGCTCCTTTGGGCGAGGAGGAACAGGATGAGCACTGGCAGAACCTACAAAATGACCTCCAGCAGGCTGGCCACTGGTGTGAATATCTCCTACCAAACAATCGGAAACAGACTTCATGAGGGTGGCCTTGTGGCCTGACGACCTCTAGTGGGCACTGTGGAGCTCGATTGGCTTTTGCCATAGAATACCAGAATTGGCAGGTCCACCACTGGCACCCTGTGCTTCTCACAGATGAGAGCAGGTTTACCCTGAGCACATGTGACAGACGTGAAATGGTCTAGAGAAGCCGTGGAGAACGTTATGCTGCCTGTAACATCATTCGGCATGACCAGTTTGGTGGTGGGTCAGTGACGGTCTGGAGAGGCGTATTCATGGAGGGACGCACAGACATCTACAGGCTAGACAACAGCACCTTGAGTGCCATTAGATATCGGGATGAAATCCTTGGACCCATTGGCAGATCCTATGCTGGTGCAGTGGCTCCTGGGTTCCTCCTGGTGCTTGACAATGCCCGGCCTTATGTGACGAGAGTATGCAGGTAATTCCTGGAGGATGAAGGAATTGATACCATTGACTGCCCCCCACGCTCACTTGCCTGACCTCAATCCAGTAGAACACCTCTGGGTGGGACATTATGTTTCAGTCCATCCGACACCTCAGACTGTCCATGAGCTCAGTGATGCCCTGGTCCGGATCTGGGTGGAGATCCCCCAGAACATTCATTAGGATGTTGTCAGGCATGTAAGACAAGCATGTGTGCGTGGGGACCATACAAACTACTGAGTATGATTTGGAGTTGCTGCAATGAAGTTTTGGCAAAATGGACTCTCCTCATCATTTTTTCACTTTGATTTTCAGGGTGGTTTTGAATTCATCCCTCTGTTAGTTGATTGTTTTTATTTCCATCCTTTCGTTCCTAACACATCTCCATATTAGTAGAGATAGCCAGCAGGAGTTTTTGTTTTCCCCCCATTGAGATCTGATGCGTTTTCAAAGTGTTCCTTTAATATTTTTTGAGCAGTTTATATAGCACTGATGTGCACAAGTCAGAGTCCAGCACAGAACTGATCAGCTGGTTGTAAAATGGCAGCTTTAAAGGCCAAAACAGGATATGATTTCAAAGGGGCCGGATCCAGAAGGATCTTCATCCTTAGGCTTAGACCTGGATGTGACGTCATCAGAAGGACCAGGCGGAATTTCCCGGGAACGGTCTGCATTACCGGGAGATAATGAGTCCGCACACACTGCCACCCCCTGGTCTGGCGTGGGATTGCTCTATTTCAGGCCCTTTAGCTGCCTCCCATGTGCACGTGTGTGACAGTACCTAGTCAGGCCAGTCATCAGTCCAGACCTCTCAACATTGGGATGTTCAAAGCAAAGGGTCTCTGGAAACTTCGTGACAATGCGATGTTTCCATGTATTATTATTATTTTTTTTTTTAAATTTGCAAAAATTCCTACAATCCCGTTTCATTGTCATTCTGGGGTATTGAATGTTGCCTGATGAGGGGAAACAAATGAAATTTAAACGATTTTAGCACAACAAATGTGACAAAAATGAAGGGTCTGAAGACTTTCTGAAGGCCCCACATATAGGGGAGTCATGTGGCACATACCACTATGCCCACAGGCGGGCATTTTTTGGAAGTGAGGGTAGTGGCAAGGTGATCCATGTTTATTGTGACTGGCCAGGTTTGAAATGGAAGTTGTTTTAAAAGGGGATGCCGGAGTTAGTGGGGTGTTGTTGTCACTCCTCTGTGACATTTTTTTTTTAATAGCTGTCCTAATTCTGCCTCATGCTAATACTTTTTTTGTAAGATATGTGATATGTAGCTCAGCACCCGAGGGAGGTTTCCTCCTCTGGAAGTTGAGATGCAGGTCATCATAGCCTAGTAGAACACGTCTTTAACATCCCCGAGGCACTCCTCACTCGTGGTGCCATTCAGCCCCGGGTGGCTTAATGTGGGTGACACCCGCTGGTCCTGCCACCCCACCCAAAACACCTTATTGAAGCCAGACAGACAGACAGGGTGTCCTAGTTTACAGTTGGCACAATTCATCGTTTCTTATTCCAGTAATCTTTAGAGATGTGATTTCTATCTTTTCCAGGTGTTTATTATTTTTTTTTAATCCCATAATGGTATTTCTGATGTATTTTTTTTATTTCCAAATTTCGGGACGTCATTTTGTTTTTTGCATGGCTGTCACCATATTCTGTAAGTGGGTGACTTGCATTACAGAAGTGGTGCGGTGTTAGGCAGGGGGGTAGAAACCATGCTGGCGGTGCCCAGCAGGTTGAAAGAGACGGTTGGCTGAATTGCATCTTGGGAAATGAAGTTAAAATGTCACATGATGTCATGCCTTGAATTTCCATGAGAGGCCCACTAATAGCATGGACCTGGATGGAATTAAAGGCTGTACTCACAGTAGGCCCGTGTGTTCCATACCACGCCCAAGTTCAACCCCAACCTCACCTCCCTACTCACTGGCACTGCGCTTAACGTTCCATGCCCGGACCCAATTTCCCACAACGCGGAGTGACAGCATTCTTCTCAAAAGAAAGTTTCCTTATGTTGTGGTTGATTTGGATTTGTGTAGAGTGGGATCACGCCGTGCCCTCTTACAGAAGAGTTACTGAGTGTGCAGTGCAGCATAAGCAGGCTGAATGTCCGAGAAGATTTTTTTTATGGCAACAAATGATGTTGAGGGAGGAATTTGCAGCTTTGTGATTGAGGTGTGAATGCAAACCCAATCCCTAACTCAAATGGGCAGGAGGAGGAGTACAGGAAGCTAATCAAGGACTTTGTTAAATGGTGCGACTCAAACCACCTACAACTGAACACCAGCAAGACCAAGGAGCTGGTTGTGGATTTTAGGAGGACCAGGCCCCTCATGGACGCCATGATCATCAGAGGTGACTAACTGTGTGCAGAGGGTGCAGACCTGGGAGTGCTGCTGGATGATAAGTTGGACTGGACTGCCAACACTGATGCTCTGTGCAAGAGAGGACAGAGCCGACTATACTTCCTTAGAAGACTGGCGTCCTTCAACATCTGCAATAAGATGCTGCAGATGTTCTATCAGACGTGTGTGGCGAGTGCCCTCTTCTACACTGTGGTGTGCTGGGGAGGCAGTATAAAGAAGAAGGACACCTCACGCCTGGACAAACTGGTGAGGAAGGCGGCTCTATTGTAGGCACGGAGCTGGACAGTTTGACATCCGTGGCAGAGCAACGGCCGCTGAGCAGACTCCTGTCAATCATGGAGAATCCACTGCATCCACTGAACAGGATCATCTCCAGACAGAGGAGCAGCTTCAGCGACAGACTGCTGTCACCGTCCTGCTCCACTGACAGACTGAGGAGACCCCACACTATGCGACTCTTCAATTCCACCCGGGGGAGAAAACGTTAACATTATACAAAGTTATTGTCTGTTATACCTTCATTGTTATCACTCTTTAATTTAATATTGTTCTTTATCAGTATGCTGCTGCTGGATTATGTGAATTTCCCCTTGGGATTAATAAATTATCTATCTATTTATCAAGGCCTTCAACTCTTTTGAGGTGGGTGTCGACTTTATACCAACATATCGTAGTGTCTGAACGCGTTCAGCACTACGATCAGCTGGGGACCAATCGGCTGATGCTGGTCCATCACTTTGGTTTTTCAATCTCCAGATCACTTGTTTCAAAATCAGAGTGTGATAGCAGGGCCGTCTTAACAGCATTATAGGCCCCCCGGGGCAAAGCAAGTGCACTGGGACCCCTACCTACACGACCACTCACGGGAATACAAATGTACAGTAAATGGTTGATAACATGAAACATGTATGTATTGTATTGGTACTTCCAACAAAATCCGTGTTTAAACATTTTAAAAAAACATGCTGTACAGCAAAGATTTACCGTATATACTCACGTACAAGTCAAAAAATCGATCATAAAATCAGACCCTGACTTATACCCCCATTTAAAAATATAATTACTTTTTTTTTTTTTTTTTACATTTCTTTGCTTCCTCCAATCTCGCACCAGTTTCTCAGACACATTGAATTTTTTGCAGCATCGCAGTTCGCAATTTCTTTCGCCACTTCAACGACTTTTAATTTCAAACCAGCTTCATATTTTCTTCTGATCGAACGCTCCATCGTAGATAAGGGATGTTCTTACGGTAAAGGTGTATGAAACACAAAACGGTGCAAACGTCGCTTCGGAATAGTTTGGGTATTACTGTGTGGTCACGTAGGCACAACACACAGAAAATAAAGGCTGTGTGCTCCCCCTCTCTCAGGTGGGCATCAGCATATCATAATCTCTTGCACCAATAGCGTGAGCTTTCCACATTCGACTTGCATGACCAACATTGTAAAATACAGGAAAGTATACGATTAAAATCAAGTTCTGACTTAAGCGCAGGAGAACTTCTTCGCGAGTATATACGGTAATCAACATGTCACAACATACATAGATTAGTGTGGAGCCCATGGTCAACTGCCCAGTGTGCCCTTCCATTAAGACGGCCCTGTGTGATAAGTCAGGGTCCGATTCAGCAATAATACGCCCAATGTTGTCTACGGAGCATTTTGTTTTGTGCATTCGCTTCACTCTCTCGCCAGATCTGCCTTTAGCTCTGGTGGCTGGCAGCTGCTCTGCTGCACATTTCTGCCAACCACTGAAAAAATATTCTGCCCTAAAAGAGTTAATGAGCTCTTGGGCACAGCCATCAGCAGTGTGTCTGTCTACAGAGAGAGTGGCACCTCCTCGAGAGGTTTACTTACCTCGGCAGTGACGTTCATGTCTCTGGTGACTCTTCCTGTGAAGTCAGTAGACGGACTGGGAGAGCATGGAGGGTCATGAGGTCGCTGGAAGGGGGTGTGTGGCACTCCCAGTATCAATGAAAAAGGATGAAGGTCCAAGTCTTTAGAGTCCTGGTGCTTCCTGTCTTGCTATATGGTTGTGAGACATGGACGCTATCCAGTGACCTGACATGAAGACTGGTCTCCTTTGGTGTCTCTTCGGCACCGCTGGTTTGATTTTGTGTTGCTCACAGAGTCCTGAATAAGTCGCATGACCCGCATTGTGAGGGGGCGTCAGTTACGGCACTACGGTCATGTGGCATGATTACCCGAGTGTCATTGTTGGGGACCCAAGTAGCTGGACCAGGCTAAGGGGACGCCCGTGTAATACCTGGCTGCAGCAGATAGATGGGGTGGGACTAGACCGCGAGTTGGCCTGTGGGTTGCCAACCAAGAATCCCGAGCTGTTTCGTCATGTGGTGGGTGCGACAACACACTGTACCAGTGCATGCCCCCCAACCTGAACCTTACCCTGTATATCGAATGAAATGAGAATTGCACTAACTGACTTGTCACATCATTAACGTCATGTCTGTGTTCCACGTTTAGAGATCACACTGTCCCCAAATGCTACTGAACCGTGCTCGGGCCCACCACTTCCAAGAGGGCCAGGGCACAGTACGGAGCGATCATACTCGTCAAACAAGCTAGACTTTGGGAGGGGGGTTACTTGCGGACAAAAGTGCTTGGGCAGGGAACAAATTGCCAGCATGAGTACCCCTTAAAACGTGCCAATGATGTTACTGGAAAGAGAAATCTGGGCTGATGTTTACCCCCTTCTCTCTCTTCTTGTCTCCCTTACCACCCCACCTCTAGCACAAAGTGGCAGAAATGGTGCGAACGATCCGAAGATACAGGAGCGTCCAGCCAAGTGAGTACCAATTACCAGTGATGTGTAGCCAGCTGCCACCACCACCACCACTGCCACCTCCTCCTGGTGGCTGGTGGTGGCAGCTGCCTTAATCGGCAACAGGCATTTGATGAAAGAAAAGAGCTGGCAACATGGCCGTCCATCCGCCCACACAACTTGCTCTGTATGCTCTAGATTTTGTGCGCATTGTTTGAGATCTTTATTTATTTATCAGTGACTCGTGCAAAACAAGAAAATCGCAGCTGGCAGGTGGGGCGAGGAGTTTGGCTCGGCTTCACACGCCATGATGTTCCATCTGCAGAACAATAAGAGCTTTCGCTCCCCCAACAGTAGTGTGCTTATGTGCTGCAGTCGTGCGCTTGGATTACAAGGCAGTTGAATATGGGAGGTGCATGTGGGCAGCGTTGGCGGGGGATCTTCATGCCAGGGCTCGCACTTTTATATGAAATGGGCACAAGAGACATGGCAGTTAGGTATCGGGAAGGGGCTGAGCAGGGGGACACAGAAAGGTAGACGTTGAAGACCATTGAGGAAGGCAGGGAAGTGGCATTAATTACTGGGTGGGCACTTCTTATCAGGCTTAGAGGGGGCTGGTTTTGGTTATTCATGGAGCAGTGGCAAGTTCACCAGCTGAGACCTGCAGAACAAAGTCATAGTTAGAAGAGAGTGGTGAGTGGCCACTGATGGAGCATAATCTGGGTTAGGGGGCCAAGTGAGGCCATCATTGGTGAGGAGGGCAGAACAGAATTGGCATGAGACAGAGTGGCAAAGATTCTGGAAGTGGTTATCCAAAGGGGCCGGTCAGGTTGAGGGATGAGTTGCTGCTTCAGAGGGCTTGGTGTCTTTTGAGATGTGGTAAAGATGCTGGTGTGGTGGGTTTGTGGGTTGGTTTGTTGGTCCACTTTGTAAAGGGTGGAAAGTTCTGGCACATGTTTGTTTCTTTTTCATTAGTTCTTCCTTTTCAAATAGTTTCAGTGGTGTGAGCTGCTGTCTGAGGGAACCATCACATTCGGTAGACACAAGATGATGATAATATTTTACATTTATATAGCACTTTACTTAGTGAGCGTGGAGCCACTTCAACCACCACCAATATGCAGCACCCACCAGGATGATGTGACGGCAGCCATTTTGGCGCCAGTGCACTCACCACACATTAGCCGTTAGGTGGTGAAGTGGTAAGAGAGATAGGGAATGATTAGGAGGCCAGAATAACTAGGCCGTTTAACTGGGCAGTTTAGCTAGGACATCGGGATACCCTCCTACTCTTTACAAAGGACGTCCAGGGATCGTTTATGACCACAGAGGGTCAGGACCTCGGGTTTATGTCTCATCCGAAGGACGGCTACATTTTTACACCACATTGTCCCCGTCCCTTCACTGAGGCATTGAGATACTCTGAACCCCGCATCGCACACTCACAACCTCCAAACTGACCAATCACAATAAAGCCAAAGTGACCAATCGGATTGATCAGAGGTACTGGACACCAGAGCATAGCGTTTTATTCATGTATAATATATATATATATTTGTGTATATACACAACAACATTTATTTCTATAGCACATTTTCATACAAACAATGTAGCTCAAATTGCTTTACATGATAAAGAAAGAAAAAAGACAAAATAAATAATTAAAATTAGGGAACACTAATTAACATAGAGTAAAAGTAAGGTCCGATGGCCAGGGAGGACAGAAAAAACTCCAGACAGCTGGAGAAAAAAAAAAAAAATCTGCAGGGGTTCCGAACCCACAAGACCACCCAGCCCCCTCTACGCATTCTACCGAACATCAATGACCTCAGTCAGTCCTCATTGTATTCAGGGTTCTCATGGAAGAATTTGATGATGATGGTCATGTGGATTTTATTCCATCAATGTAAAGACATCACATATATTATGTATGTATATATATATATATATATACTCAGAAAAAAAAGAAACGTCCTCTGACTTTCAACTGTTTTTACTTTCAGTAAACTTAATGTGTAAATATTTGTATGAACACTAAAAGAGTCAACACCATAAGACATAAACTAAAAATGTTTCACAATGTGTCCCTGAATGAAGGGAGGCTCAAAATCAAAAGTACCAGTCAGTATGTGGTGTGGCCACCAGCTGCTTGAAGTACTGCAGTGCATCTCCTCCTCATGGACTGGACCAGATTTGTCAGTTCTTGCTGTGAGATGTTACCCCACTCTTCCATCAAGGCACCTGCAAGTTCCTGGACATTTCTGGGGGGAATAGCCCTAGCCCTCACCCTGCTATCCAACAGGTCCCAGACGTGCTCAATTCCTTCGACGATAAACACGAATCCGTCCATCACCCCTGGTGAGACAAAACCGTGACTCATCAGTGAAGAGCACTTTTGCCACTCCTGTCTGGTCCAGCGAAGGTGGGTTTGTGCCCATAGGCGGCGTTGTTGCTGGTGATGTCTGGTAAGGACCTGCCTTACAACAGGCCTACAAGCCCTCAGTCCAGCCTCTCTCAGCCTATTGCGGACAGTCTGAGCACTGATGGAGGGATTGTGTGTTCCTGGTGTGACTCGGGCAGTTGTTGTGGCCATCCTGTACCTGTCACGCAGGTGTGATCTTCGGATGTACCGATCCTGTGCAGGTGTTGTTACACGTGGTCTTCCACTGCGAGGATGATCAGCTGTCCTTCCTGTCTCCCTGTAGCGCTGTCTTAGGCCTCTCACAGTGCGGACATGGCAATTTATTGCAGCAGTCCTCATGCCTCCCTGCAGCATGCCTAATGCACGTTCACGCAGATGAGCAGGGACCCTGGGCATCTTTCACAGTCGGTAGACAAGTCTCTTTAGTGTCCTGCGTTTTTACAACTGTGACCTTAAATGCCTACTTTCTGTAAGCTGTTAAGGTCTTAACGACCATTCCACAGGTGCATGTTAATTAATTGATTATGGTTAATTGAACATGCATGGAAAACATTGTTTAAACCCTTTACAATGAAGATCTGGAAAGTTATTTGGATTTTTAAAACATTATTGTTGAAATACACAGTCCTGGAAAAGGGACGTTTCTTTTTTTGCTGAGTATATATATATATAAACTGCTCAAAAAAATTAAAGGAACACTTTGAAAACACATCAGATCTCAATGGGAAAAAGAAATCCTCCTGGATATCTATACTGATATAGACTGGGTAATGTGTTAGGAACGAAAGGATGCCACATCGTTTGATGGAAATGAAAATGATCAACCTACAGAGCCCTGAATTCAAAGACGCCCCAAAAATCAGAGTGAAAAATGATGTGGCAGGCTAGTCCATTTTGCCAAAATTTAATTGCAGCAACTCCAAATTGTACGCAGCACTTTGTATGGCCCCTGTGTTCTTGTATACATGCCTGACAACATCGGTGCATGCTTCTAATGAGATGACAGATGGTGTTGTGGGGATCTCCTCCCAGATCTGGACCAGGGCATCACTGAGCTCCTGGACAGTCTGAGGTGCAACCTGGTGGCATTGGATGGACCAAAACATAATGTCCCAGAGGTGTTCTATTGGATTTAGGTCAGGAAAGTGTGGTGGCCAGTCAATGGTATCAATTCCTTCATCCTCCAGGAACTGCCTGCATACTCTCACCACATGAGGCCAGGAATTGTCGTGCACCAGGAGCCACTGTACCAGCATAGGGTCTGACAATGGGTCCAAGGATTTCATCCTGATACCTAATGGCAGCCAAGGTGCCTTTGTCAAGCCTGTAGCGGTCTGTGTGACCCTCCATGGATATGCCTCCCCAGACAATCATTAACCCACCACCAAACTGCTCATGCTGAATGATGTTACAGGCAGCATAATGTTCTCCATGGCTTCTCCAGACCCTTTCACTTCTGTCACGTGCTCAGGGTGAACCTGCTCTCATCTGTAAAAGCACAGGGCACCAGTGGTGCATCTGCCAATTCTGGTATTCTATGGCAAATGCCAATCGAGCTGCATGCTGCTGGGCAGTGAGCTCAGGGCCCATTAGAGGACATGGGGCCCTTGGGTCACCCTCATGAAGTCTTTCTGGTTGTTTGGTCAGAGACATTCACACCAGTGGCCTGCTGGAGGTCATTTTGTAGGGCTCTGGCAGTGCTCATCCTGTTCCTCCTGCCCAAAGGAGCAGATACTGGTCCTGCTGATGGGTTATGGACCTTCTATGGCCCTCTCCAGCTCTCCTAGAGTAACTGCTTGTCTCCTAGAATCTCCTCCATGCCCTTGAGACTGTGCAGGGAGACACAGCAAACCTTCTGGCAATGACACGTATTGATGTGCCATCCTGGAGAAGTTGGACTACCTGTGCAACCTCTGTAGGGTCCAGGTATCGCCTCATGCTACCAGTAGTGACACTGACTGTAGCCAAATGCAAAACTAGTGAAGAAACAGTCAGAAAAGATGAGGAGGGAAAAATGTCAGTGGCCTCCACCTGTTAAACCATTCCTGTTTTGGGGTCATCTCATTGTTGCCCCTCTAGTGCATCTGTTGTTAATTTCATTAACACCACAGCAGCTGAAACTGATTAACAACCCTCTGCTACTTAACTGACCAGATTAATATCCCATAAGTTTCATTGACTTGATGCTATACTCTCATTAAAAAGTGTTCCTTTAATTCTTTTGAGCAGTGTATATATATATATGTGTATATATATGTATATGTATATATATGTATATGTATATATATGTATATATATATATGTATATATATGTGTATATATATGTATATATATGTATATGTATATATATATATATGTATATATATATATGTATATATATATATGTATATGTATATATGTATATATATGTATATATGTATGTATATATATGTATGTATATATATATGTATATATATATGTATGTATATATATATATGTATATGTATGTATATATGTATATATGTATATGTATATATATTATACACACACACTTACACATATATATTTGTTGTGGACTGTCAGGACCCTTGCCCGGCCAGGACACTATTACTGTGGAAGGAACAGATGAGAGAAAGTGGACTCAGGGCATTACCTCCCCCAGGTCACTAGGTGGCAGCCCCCCTGGGTTGCCGTGGTGCCACAGATTCCCGCAGGGCTTCATGGGAGTTGGAGTTCGGAACAGCCCTGTTGGGATCCACATTCAGACCATAGGGTAAGCGCCCCCTGCTGGCCTCATCAACACCTTTTACAGCAGCACCTCCCTGTTTTTCCTAACTGATCTCCCTCCCAAGTACTGGCTGGGCCTGACCATACTTGGCTGCAGGTAGATGACCCTGTCTGACGTGCAGGCAGTATGGCTGCTGGAGTCCTTGTAGAGCTGGATCATTGTAGCGCTTGGGAGCGGAGATGCTGCAGTGATGCCATAGGAGGACTTGCTCCTCCATCGGTCTTCAATCCTTGCTGCTGCAGTGTTTTATCATTGGGGGTTTACAAGTTCACTTTGTGTTTGGTCATCATTTTCATCCAGTTTTTCTGACCCTCATTTCCCTTCCTTTTCCTTCCCAAGATCTGGACTCGGAGTCGTCGCCGTCTCATTTGCAGACGAAGGCCTATGTGCGACAGCTGCAGGTCATTGATAACCAGAATTTGCTGTTCACCATGTCGTGCAAACTGGAGCCCAAAGACGCTTGAATCACATCAGGGTTCTCACTGGAGTATTTATTACGGTTATTTCGGTTTGAGTTTATTTGATTTTGCTCTTTGCCTGTCTGTGAATTGAAAACTAGACAGCTTTGTTTCCACAGGGTGGAATTCCCCCACAGAGTGGATCTCTCCCCCCAAGCCCTAAACTGTGGTGGTCCCACATGTATAAGGAGACCCCCCAGAAGGCCCCCTTGTACATTCGCCCGCACTTAGCAACCGCCATAGTGACCCAGCAGCTGGTGGGGTTGTGTGGGGGTGATTGGTGGTTGGGGGTCCTTTAGGCCTTGTGGGGCAGTCTATGTTAATGCCAGTGTGCTTTTTGCTCTCTTCATTGTTAGCCCCACCCCCTGTATTATAGTCATGTAAATATGTAAATAAAATCAAAGATGGAGTCTTTATTTTATGTATGAAAAGATGGTATATAAAGTGATTTTTGTAAAATTACGTTTTGATAACAAGTGGCTAAAAATATTGAAGATGTAAATATTAATGCTGTAATATGCTTGAAGTGGATGCCTTTAAATATTCAACTGTTATTGTTTTTGGTTCGTTTTTTTTTTTTTTTATTTTGTTTACTGGTCATTTTAGACATTGAAGTGGGACAATCAGTCGGACGTGAGGGCGGAGGAGGGCAGGCCATGGGCTCACGGAGTTGGCACCTCTTTACCTTTCATTCAGATCTCGTCCTCCTCCTCCTCCTCCGCTCCTTCCACACGGGTTTTAATAAAGACAAAATGTCGAGTCCAAACCTGCCGGCCTTCTGTGTCCTTTCTTGCTTTCGACATTTCTGTAACGCTAAGAGCCATCGTCTGTCACAAGTCGGAAAGTTGTCGGTTAGGGTTGGCATGGCCAGAGGCTGTGGGTGGGGGTCGTCTGTGCAATGTTTGAGCCCAGCAGCTCCAGATGTGTGGCACTTGAGTATAATGGGTGGGATTACTGACAAGGCATGCAAAACTAGTCGGGGATAGGGGAAGTGGGCATCTCAGCCAGTGGCACCCACCCCTTTTAATCTCACGCCAGGGGGTTCCACAAGTAGTGTGACTGAGCACAAAAGTTGGAGGCCAGGCACCACTGAGGCGAGTAGTCATGCCAGTGGTTCACAGGTCGAAGTCGGTGCCCTTGCAATGCAGATCTGTTCCTAAATCACATGTGGCATAAGAAAGAGGACACCTTTGCAGTGCCCGCCTGATGTTGATTTTGTGCCCACACTGGAAAGCGGCAGGGCCTTTTTTTTTTTTCTGGAGGACTCGCTGTTTTGGAGATGTACTGGAGGCACAAAACAAGCCACCTGAAAATAAAGAAAGGTGAAGGTCTCAGTCATGTTGGTCTGCTCAGGTCACCTAAACGCCTTGACGGTGGTCTTAGAATAAACAGAAAACCAACAGCCAGCTGAGAGTAGCAACAAGTCTTGACATTGAATAATTAACAGCAAGAATTGGCTTCTCATTAAGAAACTTGCTGGAGTTTGACGTTCCAGTTTATCTGCTCATCTGTCGGCTCGTTACACATCTCATTTCTGTTTGGCTGCCATTTAATGAAGAAATGAATCAAATCAGAGGAGTGAATCTTTTAAAACAGGGCTATGAAGATGAAGGGTAAAAGAGTTAATTAGCAGCAAAAACTAATCACTGATTAGGAAAAGGGGTTAGAATGAAAACCTGCAGCCACTGCGACCCACCAGGACTGGAGTTGGAGTCTACAAGCAGTTCCTTGGTCTTCATGGCTTGGTTTCCTGTCATGCTGTATGACTTGTGAGACCTTCTACGAGTGGTGGTCAATAATTTATCTACCAGAGTATGAAAGAAAGTAGCAAGCATGTTGTGATAAGTCTGGGCCTGTTGTGACATGTCTCAAGGCTACTCATGCACAGTGCGAGTCTAACATTACAAGACTCAGGAGAGTCCTTGTGCAAACCAAGTACGTTACTTCATGACAATGCACCGCTTCACGTTTCACATCAATCCCAGGCTGCCAGCTGAGAATGTGAGTCCCAGCAGCTGAAACATCCACCCTACAGTCCTGACCTGTTCCAGGTTTTGAAGAAATCTCTCCATGGACAGCGGTTGTCAAGTGATGAAGACGTCAATACAGAAAAACCCAAACTTCTTGAGGCCACTGGGAAGACTCAAAGCTTTACAGATGGCTTGATGTCCTTGTGCTGATCTCTGCCTTGTCACAGTCTGATCATGGAGGTTGCCAAGCAGTTCCTTGGTCCTTCAGAGGACTTCTGAAGCACCCATAGTGTAACCATAGGGGTCTGGTTCACCTCCCTGACCAAGGTTCTTCTTGCCTGGCTACTCAGTTGTAGCCAAATGGTCAACTCCGCAAAGAGTCCCGGTGGTCCCAAATGTCTTTTGAGGCCACTGGGAAAACTCAAAGCTTTACAGATGGTTTGATGCCCTCATGCTGATCTCAGCTGATCATGGAGGTTGCCAAGCAGTTCCTTGGCTTTCATGGCTTTGTTTCTGTCCTGTCAAGCAGTGTGAATCGTGGGGCCTTCTATATGCACTGCTACATGCGTGCCTTTCTAAATGACGTCTGCTGAATGACTTCCGGCCTGTTCCTCTGACGTCACATGTGTTGAAGACCATGGAGCGGCTGCTGCTTCACCACCTGAGACCACAGGTCCGCCACGCCCTCGACCCTCTGCAGTTCGCATACCAGGAGAAGGTGGGAGCAGAGGATGCCATCATCTATATGCTACACCGATCCCTCTTCCACCTGGACAGATTCAGTGGTGCTGTAAGAATTATGTTTCTGGACTTCTCTAGTGCCTTCAACACCATCCAACCTCTGCTCCTTAGGGACAAGCTGACTGAGACGGGAGTAGATTCATACCTAGTGGAATGGATCATGGATTATCTTACAGACAGACCTCAGTATGTGCGTCTCGGGAACTGCAGGTCTGACATTGTGGTCAGCAGCACAGGAGCGCCGCAGGGGACTGTGCTTTCTCTGGTCCTCTTCAGCCAACGTACAGGACCAACATACAACTTGGACCTGCCGTGCAACAGTTTACTGAAGACACTGCTATCATGGACTGCATCAGGAGTGGGCAACAGTTACAGGAACCTAATCAAGGACTTTGTTAAATGGTGCAACTCAAACCACTTACACCTGAACACCAGCAAAACCAAGGAGCTGATGGTGGAGTTTAGGAGGCCCAGGCCCCTCATGGACCCTGTGATCATCAGAGGTGACTGACTGTGTGCAGAGGGTGCAGACCTGGGAGTGCAGCTGGATGATAAACTGGACTGGACTGCCAATACTGATGCTCTGTGCAAGAGAGGACAGAGCCGACTATACTTCATTAGAAGACTGGCGTCCTTCAACATCTGCAATAAGAAGCTGCAGATGTTCTATCAGACGATTGTGGCGGCGCCCTCTTCTCGCGGTGGTGTGCTGGGAGGCAGCATAAAGAAGAAGGACGCCTCACGCCTGGACAAACTGGTGAGGAAGGCAGGCTCTATTGTAGGCACGGAGCTGGACAGTTTGACATCTGTGGCAGAGCGACGGGCGCTGAGCAGACTTCTGTCAATCATGGAGAATCTACTGCATCCACTGAACAGGATCATCTCCAGACAGAGGAGCAGCTTCAGTGACAGACAGACTGCTGTCACCATCCTGCTCCACTGACAGACTGAGGAGACCCCACACTATGAGACTCTTCAGTTCCACCCGGCGGGGTAAACGTTAACATTATTTAAAGTTATTGTCTATTATACCTGCATTGTTATCACTCTTTAATTTAATATTGTTCTTTATCAGTATGCTGCTGCTGGAGTATGTGAATTTCCCCTTGGGATTAATAAAGTATCTATCTATCTATCTATCTATCTATCTATCTATCTATCTATCTATCTATCTGTCTATTATATAGTGCCTTTCATATCTATCTATCTATCTATCTATATATCTATTATATAGTGCCTTTCATATCTATTTTTCTATCTATCTATTATATAGTGCCTTTCATATTTCTCTATCTATCTATCTATCAAGTGGACTCCAGTCAAGTTCTAGAAACATCTCAAGGAGAATTAGAGTGCCACAGTGAAGGGTCAGAATATGAGATTTCAGTTTTGGATTTTTTAATGAATAGGCAAACCTTTCTGATGGCCGTCAATTCTTTTGTATTTTAGATTTGTAGTTCGTGTAGACCACCATGCAGAGATTGGCCTTCGCCTTGTCATTAAAGGGTCTTATTCAGGTGATTGAGGCCACTCTGATACAGTGTTGTGTCACAAGAAGTTGTGAAAGCTTCTGAGGTGCTTAACGCTTCCATAGGTGCCATACGAGAAGAGTCCACCAAGAGACGGTGCACAGCATTACAGAACACAAGGACGGTGTGAACACGGGTTCAAAAGCAGGCCTTGCTTATGTTGTTTTGCCATCTAAGCGGAAAGAGACAAAGTGAGAGAGAAGGCAGACCCCTCAGACCGCTGCAGCCTAAATGCAGAGAGCCAGCTCCACACTCTTGTATTTCTAGTGCAACCTTTATATCTTCACTCAAGCGCGGCTCCCCCTAACTGTCTGTGGCCCACCTTCCCTGCCCCTCCTCAGTTTCCTCCTCTCATGCCTTCATGGTCTGTCATGACGCGGTATCAAACACTGGTCCCCCCTCATCCACACTCCTGTGAGGTCTCCTGTGCTGTGGATTTCCCTGATTGAAACATAAAAGGGAGTGAAAGCCATTGGGATTGGAGTGGGGATTGGTGCAACTTGGAAGATCGGAATTATCAGTGGGACTGACAGGAGGTGGGAGGCGTCCTTAAACCTTCTCCAAGGGGTCATTAGCCTGCAGGGCTCCTCCACAAAGAAAACAAACGGCGGAGAGCACCGTCAACCAGGAAACGAGCCAGCGACGTGTGGCTACAGGCCGTCTACAGCAGAGAGGAACGCCCCTCGCTGCCCAGGAATGTTCTGTCTCATTGACGGGTGTCAACAACTGACATGCAACGACGGTTACAGGGGTGTGCGTGTGCGTGTGCGTGTGTGTGTGTGTGTGTGTGTGTGCTGTCTGTCAGTCTAACTGGGTAGGGCTCTGTGTGTGCAGCTCTCTCCATAGATGAGCAGGTCGGCGTCTGTCTGTCTGTCCATCTGTGTGTGTGTGTGTGTGTTTACCCATCAGTCTGTTCTTGCATACTTCAGTATGTATGTTGGTCTCTTGATATGTTTGTGTGTCTGTCTGTCTTTCCATGCATGATACTGTGTGTGTTTAGCGCTGTATATGTCTGTCTGTCCAGGTATGAAATGTTTGTCTCTCTGTCCTTCTGTCTGTCCAGGTAGAATTTTGTGTGTCTTTGTCTCTGTAGCTGTCCGTGACTGGTTGCATTTGTCTGTCTGTCCATGTATAGCTGTGTGGATGTTTGCTCCTGTATCTGTCTGTCCAGATATGACTGTTTGTTTCTTTGTCTGTCTGTGTGTGACTATTTGTATTTGTCTGTCCGTCTGTCCATGTATGATTCTGCCTTTGTCTGTTGGCCCATGTATGACTGTTTGTTTTCCTGTCTGTCTGTCTGTCCATGTATGACTTTATGTATGTTTGTCTGTCTGTGTACGTATGAGCCTGTGTGTGTGTCTGTCTGTCTTTCCATGCATGATGCTCTCTGTGACTGCCAGTCCATGTATGATGCTGTGTGTGTTTAGCACTGTATACGTCTGTCTGTCCATTTGTGACTCTGTGTGTTTGTCTGCCTGTCCAGGTAGGATTCTGTGTGTCTTTGTCTGTCCATATATGGCTGATTGCATTTGTCTGTCTGTCAGTCTGTCCATGTATAGCTGTGTGGATGTTTGTTCCTCTATCTGCCTGTCCAGATATGACTGTTTGTTTCTCTGTATGTCCGTTTGTGACTATTTGTGTTTGTCTGTGTGTCTGTCTGCATATGACTCTGTGTGTGTTTACATTTGTCTGTCTGTCTGTCCATCCATCCATGTATGACTCTGTGTGTTTGTCTGTTTGCCCATGTATCTGTTGGTCCATGTATGACTGTTTGTTTCTCTCTCTGTCTGTCTGTCTGTCCATGTATGACTGTTTGTGTGTGTCTGTCTGCATATGACTCTGTGTGTGTTTTTGTCTGTCTGTCTGTCCATGTTGTTGTCTGCCCATGTATGACTATATACAGTATGTCTGAGAGTGTGTTTGTGTCTGTCTGTTCATGATGTACAACAGTTTGAATTTGTTTCTCTGACTGTCTGTCTGTCTGTCTGGCCACATATGACCCTGTGTGTCTTGGTCTCTGTATCTGTCTGTCTGTCAGTCCACCCGTCCCTGTGTGTTGGTGATATAATGAAGGAAGAAAATGCGATACCCAGTATTGTACTGACATTTCAACCTCCATCATTGAAATCACAAGAAACCAATGAGAAGGCCAGAGAAAGAGAACAGCAACACAGCAACAAAACAACAGCGAAACAAGTCGTCCACTGCCGTCCTCCAGTGTCTTGTAAAGCAGGGGTCCCCAACTCCAGTCTAGGAGGGCCGCAGTGGCTGCAGGTTTTCATTCTAACCCTTTTCTTAATTAGTGACCTGTTTTTGTTGCTAATTAACTTCTTTTGAATTCATTTTCATTGACTTGTTCTTGAAGACTCAGACCCCTTAATTGTTTCTCTTTCCTTAATTAGCAGCCAAACAATAATGAGATACAAAATGAGCCAAAATGTGACCAGCAAAGTGAGACCATCATAAAATATCTGAAAAGAAAGAAAGATGACGGTCTCAGGAATGTCGATCTGCTCAGATCACCAAACATTTTATCAGAGCTCTTAGAAAAGAGAAAATCAGCAATTTCAGGAATGTCTGCTATTGCACAATGAGAGCAGCAACAAGCCATGGAGTTAAAGAACGGGTTTGATTAACAAGAAGACTTGGCGCCTCATTGAGCAACTGGTTGGAGTGAAATTGGTTGGAGTTTGAGGCCCTGACTTAGTTGGTCTTCTGTTGGCTCCCTCACTTCACATTTCATTTCTGTTTGGGTGCCATTTAAGGAAGGACATGAAGCAAATCAGAGGAACAAATCTTAAACAAGTCAATTAAAATGAAAGGAAAAGGAGTTAATTAGCAGCAAAAATTGGTCACCAATTAAGAAATGGGTTAGAATGAAAACCTGCAGCCACTGCGGCCCTCCAGGACCAGAGTTGCAAACCCCTGGTCTTGTGTGACCACCCCCAGCAGCCACCATTATTTGGCACACCAAGCCTCTCGATCTCCCATTTGTCTAATGTTATGCCTGAGCAGTGTGACCAAGTTAGCTGGCAGGTGGTCTGCCATGTCCTGCTTTAAATGGCGCACTACACCAGCTGGACTCCTGCTCAGAGGGTCTGACACAAATGGACGCCTTTATGTGTGAGGACAGACCCTCGACAGGATGGGTTTCTGTGTGTTCGTGTGTGTGACTCTGTGTATCTGTCAGAGTGTTTATGTGTCCATCGGCCTGCATGTCTCTACAGTTCGGTCCATAAATATTTGGACAGACAACTTTTTTCTCATTTTGGTTCTGTACATCACCACAATGAATTTTAAATTAAACAACTCAGATGCAGTTGAAGTGCAGACTTTCAGCTTTAATTCAGTGGGTTGAACAAAACGATTGCATAAAAATGTGAGGCAACTAAAGCATTTTTTAACACAATCCCTTCATTTCAGGGGCTCAAAAGTAATTGGACAAATTAAATAACTGGAAATAAAATGTTCATTTCTAATACTTGGTTGAAAACCCTTTGCTGGCAATGCCAGCCTGAAGTCTTGAACTCATGGACATCACCAGATGCTGGGTTTCCTCCTTTTTAATGCTCTGCCAGGCCTTTACTTTCAGTTGCTGTTTGTTTGTGGGCCTTTCTGTCTGAAGTTTAGTCTTCAACAAGTGAAATGGCTGCTCAGTTGGGTTAAGATCAGGTGACTGACTTGGCCATTCAAGAATTTTCCACTTCTTTGCTTTAATAAACTCCTGGGTTGCTTTGGCTGTATGTTTTGGGTCATTGTCCATCTGTATCATGAAACGCCACCCAATCAATTTGACGTCATTTAGATGGATTTTAGCAGATGTCTCTGAACACCTCAGAATTCATTCGGCTGCTTCTGTCCTGTGTCACATCATCAATAAACACTAGTGTCCCAGTGCCACTGGCAGCCATCACACTGCCTGACTCCACCGTGTTTTACAGATGATGTGCTATGCTTTGGATAATGAGCTGTTCCACGCCTTCTCCATACTTTTTTCTTGCCATCATTCTGGTAGAGGTTGATCTTGGTTTCATCTGTCCAAAGAATGTTTTTCCAGAACTGTGCTGGCTTTTTTAGATGTTCTTTAGCAAAGTCCGATCTAGCCTTTCTATTCTTGGGGCTTATGAGTGGCTGGCACCTCGCAGGGCACCCTCTGTATTTACTTTCATGCAGTCTTCTCTTTATGGTAGACTTGGATATCATCGATACACCGACCAAGCCCTGGAGAGTGTTGTTCACCTGGCTGGCTGTCGTGAAGGGGTTTCTCTTCACCATGGAAATGATTCTGCGATCATCCACCACTGTTGTCTTCCGTGGATGTCCAGGTCTTTCTGCGTTGCTGAGTTCACCAGTGCTTGATCTCAGGATGTACCAAACTGGAGATTTTGCCACTCATAATATTGTAGCAATTTCTCGGATGGGTTTTTCTGTTTTCTCAGCTAAAGGATGGCTTCTGTCACCTGCATTGAGAGCTCCTTTGACCGCATGTTGTCTGTTCACAGCAAAATCTTCCACATGCAAGCACCACACCTCAGATCAACTCCAGGCCTTTTATCTGCTTAATTGATAAGACATAACGACGGACTTGAACACACCTGCCCATGAAATAGCCTTTGAGTCGATTGTCAAATTACTTTTGAGCCCCTGAAATGAAGAGATTGTGTTAAAAATGCTTTAGTTGCCTCACATTTTTATGCAATCATTTTGTTCAACCCACTGAATTAAAGCTGAAAGTCTGCACTTCAACTGCATCTGAGTTGTTTCATTTAAAATTCATTGTGGTCATGTACAGAAGCAAAATGAGAAAAAAGTTGTCTCTGTCCAAATATTTATGGACCTAACTGTATTTTAGTTTACGTGTCCACGCCTGTGCATTAAAGATGAAACCCTAAGGAAGAAAAACTGAAATCACTTTGAGATCAGCATGGCCGGCACTGCCGTGTGTTTGACTTTGCTGCCCCACACAGGCCGCTTGCTGAATGAATTCTGAAACAGAGCTTGGGAAATAAAAATAAAGAGAGTCAGCAAGAGGGGACGTGGGAAACAGTCAGGTTAACCCTTTGCTCGTTCCCACGTATCTCAGGTGGTGGTCCTAAAATCCCTGGAGTCGCGAGTCCGCTTTGGCTTAAAATAAAAGGAACTGGGGAGCAGCAATGGTGGAGTGCTGCATCCGTTCTGTCACTTTAGTTCTGCACAATGTCCTTGAATCACAGAGACGGGACATAAACCGAGCTGCAGTAGGGGTGGGAGGCAGAAAAATAAAAACAGTGGAGGCCCGCGGCGGCAAATCCCAATGTTGAGTAACTAGGGGCCTCGTTTGTAAAGCTCGCATACACAGAAAAGGAGACTTGAAATGTGCGTAAGGAACGTCAGGATTTATAAAAGAAAACTTGGCTGGGGGGGTGGGCGTATATTTCTGGCGACTTTGACCCCCCGGTATTTTGGAGAAACTGGGAAATTGCGACACCCTTTGATCAACTAGGAAATTGCAGCCAAATCTGCTAAATGACAACTGGACTGTGTATAATAATTCATGTCACCGAGCTGTTATTGTAATGTGTATTGATGTGACAAACATCTCTCTATTATAAAAAAAAATCTTAGGTGGGAGACAAGACGTGATCTTCTCGGAAGACACTTTGACGTCACGCGGGACAAGGCAGCGAGACAAAAGGACAGCTGCTGGACAGGCTTTTAAATGATCGACGTGCACCGTGACAAGCAGAACACGCAGCTCGGCAGCAGCAGCTGATCAGACCGCATCTCCTTAGCATGTGTTCAGATCCCCCCTTCACAACGCGAGCGGCGTTATACGTCAGGCAAGAACGAGATTTAACCACGCCAGGGGCCGGAAATAAAGGACAAAGAGTGGATGACAAAGTACAACGTCGTAAAGAACTCAAAAATGTTCAAAAAAAGGATAGGAAAGATTGCATTAGAGTAACCAAGCGGAAATTATTACTTGGTGAAATAACGGAACATCGAAAAGAGATCGAATATATTGTTCAGATTTAAACTTTAAGTCAGAGACTTGTAGATTGTCTAATTCATGTTGCCAGCGAGAATTAAAAGACTCCAAAAACGTTGTTGTGGCATGAAGTCCCGTGAGACGAAGACTTGTAACGTGAGATTCTTTCACGTCACGCCCTACTTACAACTATTTTCAGACAAGACCACCGTCATCTAACCTCTCAATTGTGTGAATGCTTTTGGCAGACACACTTCCTGCGCTCTCAGCTCTTATAAATTTGACAGTATCGGGACAATAATTTTATACGTTCTAGACGACAAAGCGAAGAGCATGGACAAACAATCGAGAAAGTCATTTTATTTATCAGAGAGAAAGAAACGATATTCACCTGATACGTTGTGCTGTCACGATGAAAGTCCAAACGCGGAATCAAAATTCGATGCGATCTTGAAGAAAAGTTAATTCCAAATATTGTTTTTACAAAAGTTGTAAAGTAAAAGTGAAAATAATGCATATGTAACAATTCCCATGAAAATAACAATCTCTTTAAATTGTGTATCCTGTAAACCAAACCTGGGGGTGGACAAGCGAACCGAGCAGGGCTGCAAAGCCCCCTAATATTAAATAATAATAATAATAATAAAAAAATGATACATGGGCAGCATGGTAGTGCAGTGGGTAGCACTACTGCCTCGCAGTTAGAAGACCCGGGTTCACTTCCCGGGTCCTCCCTACGTGTAGTTTGCATGTTCTCTCCGTGTCTGCGTGGGTTTCCTCCCACAGTCCAAAGACATGCAGGTTAGGTGGATTGGCGATCCATACTAAATCCTGGTGCGTGTGTGTGGGCTGGCACCCTGCCCAGGGTTTGTTTCCTGCCTTGTGCCCTGTGTTGGCTGGGATTGGCTCCAGAAGACCCCCGTGACCCTGTAGTTAGGATATAGCGGGTTGGATAATGGATGGAAGATGATACATTTTATTTATTTTGCAGCTTACCATACATTTACATGCAACTCAAGGTGCTTTTGACAGATTAATCAACAAGCACAATAAAGTTATGCCATAATCACTTGGATATTATCATTAATTAATATTACAGTACTCATATATAGTATATATAGTGGTAGCGCTGCTGCCTCGCAGTTAGGAGACCCGGGTTCGCTTCCCGGATCCTCCCTGCGTGGAGTTTGCATGTTCTCCCCGTGTCTGTGTGGGTTTCCTCCGGGCGCTCCGGTTTCCTCCCACAATCCAAAGACATGCAGGTTAGGTGGATTGGCGATTCTACATTGGCCCTAGCGCGGGCTTGGTGTGTTTGTGTGTGTCCTGCAGTGGGTTGGCACCCTGCCCAGGATTGGTTCCTGCCTTGTGCCCTGTGTTGGCTGGGATTGGCTCCAGCAGACCCCCGTGACCCTGTATTTGGATTCAGCGGGTTAGAAAATGGATGGATGGCATTTATTTATATAGCACATTTTCATACAAAAAGTAGCTCAAAGTGCTTTACATACTGAAGAAAAGAAAAATAAAAGACAAAATAAGAAATTAACATAAGACAACATTAGTTAACATAGAAGAGGAGTAAGGTCCGATGGCCAGGGTGGACAGAAAAAACAGAAAAAAAAAACAGACGGCTGGAGAAAAAAAATAAAATCTTATCATCCGGTTGACGCTCGGAACGTTTACTGAAGCGCCATCTGGTGGCTGATTAGGAAGTTGACATGTAGCTATCTATACACAGTATATAAGCCAAATACCACTGACTCACTCATCACGAAATCTCCCGAACCACGAGGACATGGGACTTGAAATTTGGAATGTAGGTTGCCCTTGGCCCATAGGTGCTCGCTAAGAAACGGATTTAAAAATGTCGTGGTCCAAGAGCGTTCTGTCTGTCTGACGGAGAGAATTACGGTTGTTTTCTATAATTGGCTTGAACTTTCCGGTTGATTTTGTGACTTCTCTCATCGCGCTAAGTACCATAGTTCGCTTGCGGTACCGATGTATTTATGCAAATCCAAGAGAGTGGTTGTGGGCCGAGAGCAGGGGGCGGGGCCTTCCTCATTCTCTCGCCAGCCTCTGTTCGAGTTGGTCTGCGTCTCGCCACTTGTTGGAGCGCACCTCGCCTCCGCTTAGCTAGCGATACCAGTTTAATTTCTTCAACAGACATTATCATCTACGGATTGTTACTAACGTTTGACGTTTTTGAGAGAGACATCAGAGCTCCGTGTGTTTTAGAGGGTAGCTGCTGATTGCCAGAGATATCAGGGCCATGTGCTTTTGTCCCCACGCGGGGAACGCTCTCCCGTCAGAGCTGAACACGATCAGATACAGTGCCAACGTCTATTGATTTTTAAAGTTTGTACTGTTTCATTAATATGTGGGCAAAGCCACGGGGTCCAGCTAGTCTATATATATAAAATCCAACATCTGTCTGCACCATGTATCGTAGTTCGCTTGCGGCACCGATTTATTTGCGCGCATCCGAGAGGGACGCAGCGGACCGAGGGGGGTGGAGTCCTGTTCACTCACACGCTGTCCTCGGGGTGTGTACCTTACCTCCGCTTAGCTGGCAAACAAGAGAACTACCTGACGGATTTAGATGGTATTTTTTCTATAATTTGCTTTACTATTCCGGTTCATTTTGCAACTTCTCTCATTGCACTATGTATCATAGTTCGCTTGCGGTATTTATTTCTGCGAACCCGAGGACATCTCACTCACATTAGTCGCTGTTCAGCAGACATGATCATTTAGAGATTGTTAAGGAGTAACGTTTGACGTTTTTGAGAGAGAGAGCAGAGCTATGTGTGCTTTAGAAAGTACCTGCTGACAAGACCGTTCTTAGGCATAGGCAAACTAGGCGACCGCGCCGCCAGGCGCTTTTTTTAACCAAACTTACAGGTCCATATATTTCAGAAGTGCACATTTTCTCTGGTGGCGGAATTATCAATACTAGCCGAAGCCCACCATAGCATACGGCGGTGTAAGAATAGGAACGGAAAACGGTGAGAAAGGAATTCAGTATAACAAAGGCTTAGGAAACCACCGTCGCATTATAACGAAAATAGCAAAGAGTGAAACCAATGCCAATGGTCGAGAGAGTACCTTCCTGTAGCAGGCTACGGAAAACATAGACATATATAGATAGACGCACCGTGTTGCCCAGTCGACACCATAAGTCAGCGCTTCTGCCCTATTGCAAGTTGTAAAAGTGCCATTTAAACTAATACAGGTAGACATGGAAACCGGGTTTTCTGATGAAAAAACAATAACGTTTTAAACAGTATCCTTTACATACAACAGATTTTGGCGAATCGTTTACATGCAATTATTTATATCCATTTATAGACTAAATGTGTGCATATCCCATGGTCTTAGAGTTGGTGGGAGGGGCTCTGTGAGTTGGTGGGCGTGGCTCTCTGTCTTGCTTGTCCTTAGAGTTGGTGGGTGGGGCTCTGTGAGTTGGTGGGCGCGGCTCTCGGTCTTGCTTGCAGTGAAAAGTCAACGTGGCTCAGAGGTGCATGTGGACTTTTGCACAGACAAAAGCGACTGAGGCTGTGTTTGGTGAATTGTTGCGTGCCTCGAGAGCGATGCTGGACTCGGGAGGACGGTTACAGTTGGCATGCGTGGCTCTGTCGTGCGTATCCCATGGCGCGGTAGGAGGGTTAGAGTTGGCGGGCGGGGCTCTGTCGAGCGTATCCCATGGTCTTAGAGATGGTGGGCGGGGCTCTGTCTTGCTTGCGCTCACTGTCTTGCATGCCCTTAGTGAATTATATATATACTAGCCAACCCGCGGCCATAATCATAATTTTTTAATGATTTTTAAGCACAGGGACAAAACTAACATTTGAAAAATCGGTAATGTAATAAATCAGCAAGAAAAGCAACATTGTAACAATGCACGGAACGAACCAACACACGTGACTGAAAACTGGCGGACCGGCATCGCTCATGTGCCCACCTCCAACTCGTCACTTGAGTCGTTGTCGTCTTTGCACAGTCCAGATGCACCTGTGACTCACGTAGACTTTCTGTGTTCCTGCAGGAGCATCTAAGAAGACGCACGTTTGTCGCGGATGCAAATTGCTGTATGTAGCGTGTAAAACAGTTTGCTATGGTGCACGCGGTCGTGCGTCGTAACCGAAAACTTGGTTTTTAAAGACTGCTTACTTCATTGTGTTTTAACCTTAGTTGTAAAGGATTGTTTTAAGGATCCCATGGGATACCCCTCGCAAACCGTTTTACACGCTGCATATGGCGATTCACCTCCGCGAGAAACATGCATCTATGAACAGTCAACGTGGCTCGAAGGTGCATGTGGTCTCTACGACAGACGAATATAATTGACGCCATTTTTTCTGTGTCGTCACGTCTGAGTTGGTGGGAGTGGCCCTGCGAGTTGTCGTCGTATCCAATGGTCTTGGAGTTGGTGGCCGTGGCTTCTTCCTGCGTGCGCCATAGGTGTCTTACTTGTCGGCGGCTTAGTGAATCCACGCCCCTTTCCATGGGTGTCTTGCCTTTGTGAATTATATATATATAGATATAGATGGTTACGCGCGAGCAAAGAGGAAATCAAGGTGACAGAGTTGTGGGTGGGGCCCGGTGGTGGGTGGGCACTGATCATCCACCTCGCCTGCCTCCAAGCGTCTGCACAATAAATCGATCACGCTATAAATAGCGGAAGCTGGGAAAATAAAATCCATTCCACAATGTGACTCGACCGTAGATGTTTTGCTCTGTCCCTCCGTCTGCTCAGCTACAATTATACACGTAGGCTATCTTTTCCGTTGAAAAAGGAAAAGAGGTAGTGGGACATAAATCTCTCGTCTGAGGTCCATTTTGCAACTTTACAATTCAGTTTTATCCTCAGCTCAGCTTAGACCTCCCTTCCAGGGCCCCCAAAAACCTAAGAACAGCACTGCTGTTGATTGCCAGAGATGTCACGGCTGCATGTTTCTCTCCCCACGACACGGGGGACGCTCTCCCGTCAGAGCTGAACACGATCAGATACAGTGGCAACGTTTGACATTAGCGCGTTCCTACCTTCTGCTTGGCCAGAGATACCTTGCCAACTTTTTACATTTTTGGCAAAGAGATCGCAGCTACTTTCTTGCCCCTGATAGCAAAACCAAAAATATTGTATATCGACAGGTCCTCTGATATGAGAGCTATCAATATAAATTATTCTCAATGCAAATTATTACATTTCTTAAAATTTTTGTATTGATTTTTAAAGTTTGCCCTGCTTCACTACTACATGGGCAGAGCCGTGGGGGACAGCTAGTATTAAACAATAATAATAATAATAACTTTTATTTATTTAGCACCTTAGAATATATTTACATGCAACTCAAGGTGCTTTCCGCAGATTAATCAGCAAACACAATAAAGTAATGCCATCCATTATCTAACCCGCTACATCCTAACTACAGGGTCATGGGGTCTGCTGGAGCCAATCCCAGCCAACACAGGGCACAAGGCAGGAAATAAACCCCGGGCAGGATGCCAGCCCACCACAGGGTGTGCACACACACACACACCAAGCACACATTAGGGACAATTTAGAATAATCAGTGCCACCTAACCTGCATGTCTTTGGACTGTGGGAGGAAACCCACATGGGGAGAACATGCAAACTCCACGCAGGGAGGACCCAGGAAACAAACCCAGGTCTCCTTACAGCGGGGCAGCAGCGCTACCCACTGCGTGACCGTGCCACCCTAAAGTCATGCCATAGTCAGATTTTATCATTAATCAATATGACAATAATTTTTAATAAGTCTAAGAATACTAAAAAGAAAATGAACCTGGGCATTGCTAAACCAAATGTGATCACTGGAGGGCCAAAAAATGCTTAAGGCTCAAACGTGACGTCTCCCTGTTAAGAGGGCCAATGCGGCGTATTTATTTGCGTTGAAGAACTTGTTTTGGTCTTTCTTCAGTTTATGTCTGCAGCAGGGCCATTTTAACAGCATTAGAGGCCCCCCTGGGCAAAGCAATGCACTGGGGTCCCTACCTACACAACCATTAAGCAAGTCACAACATACATAGATTAGCATGGGGCGCCCCCGGGCAACTGCCCAGCGTGCCCATGTGTTTAAGACAGCCACGTGTCAGCTCCATGTTGTCATCTCTCAGAGGACTGGCCAAGCTTCACTCTGTCATGCCCATTGTGATGGAAGCCACTAATGGACTGGCGAGGCACTTATGCTGTGTGCGCACATAACAGGTTTTCGCCAACATAAAAAAGTCCATTTGTAGTAGAGAGCATTTGTCCTGATATAATGAGGACACTTCACTGCTCTCATATTATGATAAGGGCACCTGGTGAGAATGAAGCAGCTCTGGTGGGCAGTGACACTCCATTAATGCACAAGTCATCTGTGATGCCCAGATGTGACTGACAACTGTCATGCCTTGATGATTCATTTATTTTGAGACAAAGTAGCTTTGATCAGACGAGACGATGCTACATGTGGTGGCTGGCTTGTTGCTAAAGTAACTGGCTGAACCCTCCATTTTTATAAGGCTGAACTATTCATTCTGACAGAAATCCCTTCATTAGGTGTGCCAGACAGTAGTGACTACTCGCTTAGATGCTGGCACCTTATGCTTTTCCCTGACCACCAGAGCGCAAAGGAAAGGCGCTATAATGCCACGCATGATCTTGCACCCTCAGTTGTGGCACACGGCCAGATGCTTTTGAATACAAGGGGCGGGGTCTCGATGCATCAGGTGGGAGTGTCTGTTCTACCAGCCAATGAAGTTCTGCAGCATTGTGATTGCATACGTATGAGGTTTATTAGCACACTCCATATATGGTTGTTTCAGGGCGCCACTCGACATGCGTTCACCGTATTCATATTTAAAACGTGATTGTGACTGATAAAGGGGTAGATTGTGTAAGATTTCCATCCATCCATTGTCTAACCCGCTGAATCCGAATAGGGTCACGGGGGTCTGCTGGAGCCAATTTGTGTAAGATTTTTAAAATCAAATTTTTTTTTTTTGGCCGTACTCATTTTCTTTTTTTTGCCCTGTGCATATTTTCACACTTGAATCCAGTTTTATAAACGAGACTCCCAGGTTCTTTTTACATGGCCGGTTCACTTCCACCATGAGCTGTTCCTACTCAGCTCCCAGGCTGAGTGACCTCAGGATTTCTGCCATCTTAGCCAGTCGAGCCGACTGAGAGCTCCATCTGCTCGGGTGACTCATTTCTCCTCCCTTATGGTGAAAGAAAGAAAGAAAGAAAGAAAGAAAGAAAGAAAGAAAGAAAGAAAGAAAGAAAGAAAGAAAGAAAGAAAGAAAGAAAGAAAGAAAGAAAGGCTGAGAGTCAAGATCAGAAGGCCAAAACTGGGAGATTCACAGTTTGTGTAAATAAGAAGGCGAACCACCAAGGCTGATAAAGCAGGGACCAGGAAAGGAGCACGTCATGTCGTTAGCAAATACACCAGGGTCTGAAAGTAAATAAATCATCAGGACCAAAATCACCCACCCCTAAAGTTTATAAAAAAAAAAAGTCGTAAGACAAAACTAAAAGGCCAAACTCTTCCAAATTGTATTAATTAATGTGCATTTGCATGTGCTGTCATTTGATAAGCACCCACTATGATCTCCATGTCAGTCTGTTATTCTTGGAACATTCAAAAGCTTTGCCCTGATCTCTGCCACACCACGATTTGATTGTGGGGGTCTACAAGTGTAGAAGCAGTCTGGCACTGACACCTTCAGCCCCAATGAAGGCACTCAAAGTCTCAGGACAGGCAGCAGAATCAAGCACATACAGGCTCGCTACAGATGGCAATGAGTGAGCAGCCATAGATCATCTCTTACATTAATTACAATTCTTATCATACAAGCCATTATTCATCCTCATCTGACTCCTAGCATTTCACTGCTCCAGTCCCGCCTCTAATTAGCTCTACCAATATTTCTTAGCTGAGGGGGTGTCAAACCCCTCTCTGTCCATCATTTCTGCTTGACAAGGCCTTTCCTTACTCGCTTGGCGCTTGCTACCTTTGTTTACAGCCACAGAGTTCATATTCTCTCTCTACGCAAGGGGCCCATCTTTCTCCAGCTCTCCTGCACGTCTAACCTTTGGCTTATGAACTATTGGTGGTCTCTAGCTCATACAGAATAATACAAATATGTAGGCATAAGTCTTATTAATCCTAACTCTTACATCTTAAAGCTTAGTTTACTATAGTATTTACTTTTTTATGTGCTTATAATTGTCTTCTAATAAGAAGAGATTACCAATTTCAAGGGTACATTTTTCTATACAAGCAGTACCTTGGTCCTTCAGAGGACTTCTGAAGCATTTGCCTTGTAACCATAGGGTTTGTTCACCTTCCTGATCGAGGTTCTTTTTGCCAGGCTACTAAGTTGTAACTGAATGGCCAACTCTGTAAAGAGTCCTGGTGGTCCCAAAATTCTTGAGACCATTGGGTAGACTCAAAGCTTTGCAATTGGTTTGATGTCCTTGCTCTGATCTCTGCCTCACCACAGTTTGATCATTGGGGTCTACAAGCAGTTTCTTTGTCCTTCAGAGGACTTCTGAAGCATTCTTAGTGTAACTGTAGGGGACTGTTTTACCTCCTTGACCGAGGTTCTTCTTGCCTGGCTACTAAGTTGTAACCGAATGGCCAACTCCGCAGAGAGTCCTGGTGGTCCCAAAATTCTTGAGACCATTGGGTAGACTCAAAGCTTTGCAATTGGTTTGATGTCCTTGCTCTGATCTCTGCCTCACCACAGTTTGATCATTGGGGTCTACAAGCAGTTTCTTTGTCCTTCAGAGGACTTCTGAAGCATTCTTTGAGTAATCATAGGGGTCTGCTGTAACCATAGGGGTCTGGGTCACCTCTCTGACCGAGGTTCTTCTTGCCTGGCTACTCAGTTGTAACCGAATGGCTAACTCAGCAAAGAGTCCTGGTGGTCCCCAAAATCTTGAGGCTAATAGGGAGACTCAAAGCTTTGCAGATGGTTTGATGTCCTTGCTCTGATCTCAGCCTCATGACAGTTTGATCATGGGGGGTCAACAAGCAGTTCCTTGGTCTTCATGGCTTGGTTTCTGTCCTGTCATGCTGTATGAATTGTCGGACTTTCTACAAGGGGTGTTCAATAATTTATCTTCTCGAGTATGAAAGTAAGTAGCAAGTACGTTGTCATAAGTCTGGGCCTATTGTGACATGTCTCAAGGTTACTCATGCACAGTGCAAGTCTAGCATTACAAGAGATCCTCATGCTAATCAAGTAAGTTATTTCATGACAATACGCCGCTTCACGTGTCACATCAATCCCAGGCTACCATCCGAGAATGTGAGTCCCATCCACCCTACAGTCCTGACCTGTTCCAAGTTTTGAAGAAATCTATTCGTGGACAGAGGTTGTCAAGTGATGAAGACATCAATACAGAAAAACCCAAACTTCTTGAGGCCACTGGGTAGATTCAAATCTTTACAGATGGTCTGATGCCCTTGCACTGATCTCTGCCTCATGACAGTTTGATCATAAGGGTCTAGAAGCAGTTCCTCGGCCCTTCAGAGGACTTCTGTAACACCCATATTCTAACCATAGTAGTCTGGTGTAACCATAGGGGTCTGGTTCACCTCTCTGACCAAGGTTGTTCTTGCCTGGCTACTCAGTTGTAACCGAATGGCCAACTTCGCAAAGAGTCCTGATGGTCCCAAACTTCTTGAGGCCACTGGGAAGACTCAAATCTTTACAGATGGTTTGATGCCCTCGCGCTGATCTCGGCCTTGTCGCAATCTGATCATGGAGGTTGACAAGCAGTTCCTTGGTCTTCATGGCCTGGTTCCTGTCCTGTCATGCAGTGTGAATTGTGGGGCCTTCTATATGCTCATCTACACGTGTGCCTTTCTAAATGACATCCGGTCAATTCAGTTTGCCCACAGGTCAAGTTCTAGAAACATCTCAAGGAGAATTAGAGCAAACAGGAAACACCTGAGCAACATCTGGAGTGTCTTTTTGGCAGTGACATTCATGTCTCTGGTGATTCTTCCTATGAATCCAGGATTGGGAGGGCATTGGGGTGGGTGTCCTGATGTCGCTGTAAAGGGGTGTGTAGTGCTCCTGATATCTTTGTAACATAATGAAGGTCCAAGTCTTTAGAGTCCTGGTGCTTCCTGTCTTGCTATATGGTTGTGAGACATGGACGCTATCCAGTGACCTGAGCATAAGTCTGAACTCCTTTGGTGTTTCTTCGGAGAATCCTTGGGTCCAGCTGGTTTGACTTTGTGTTGCCCACGGTGTCCCGAATGAGGCACATGACCTGCATTGTGAGGGAGCGTCAGCCATGTGGTGTGATTCCCTCAGGTTGCACTGATTCGGCTCATTGTTGAGGACCTGAGTGGCTGGACCAGGCCAAGGGGATGCCCACATAACACCTGGCTGCGGCAGATAGATGGTCATTTCTGGAGGGTGGGACTGGACCGCATGTCTGCCTGGGGGGTTGCCAACCAGGATCCTGAGCTGTTTCGTCGTGTGGTGGGTACAGCAATGTGCTGTACCAGTCCATGCTCCCAACCTGACCTGACTTGGCTGTCAGCGGGCCCCACTCCCCAACATGATCACGTGAACACAGTCCTAGTTTCAAAAAACAGATGGTTTATTAACCACAATTACCTTCAAAAGTTGAATATGCTCAGCCACATGTGTGCCTTTCTAAATGACATCGGGTCAATTCAGTTTGCCCACAGGTGGACTCCAGTCAAGCTCTAGAAACATCTCAAGGAGAATTAGAGCAAACAGGAAACACCTGAGCAACATCTGGAGTGCTACAGCGAGCGGGCAGAATGAGAGATTTGAGTTTAAATATTTTTGAATAAATAGGTAAACCTTTCTGATGGATGTCAACTGTTTTACAGGGGTCTACAGAGAGTTCCTTGCTGTTTTTTTCTCATGGCATGCAGTGTGAATTGTGGCACCTTCTATATAAACTTTCTAAAGGATGATGTGGTCTTCCGAGGGAATGACAAGCTGATGTGCAAGTAAATTGTTGGGGTGCCAACCCATCCGCCCCCATTTACTTAAGGTTTTTAAACAAAAATAACACACACTGGTGCTCAAAAAAAGCAGAAACTGCCACCCCGTAGCAATGTGGCTCAGTCGTTCTTAGTGGCTTGTTTACTCCTTTTTTTCCAGCAGGGGGTGCTAGCTTCCTAGTTGGAATACGTTCTTTTTTAATTGCGGTGTCTTAAGTTAACCTGAAACTATACAGATATAATATTAAAAGGCGATACCCCTCCCTTAGTGATATGGCGGTAAGAAATCACATAGGAGAAATAACTTAGCTTTCTTTAATGACGATTTACGCGGCATAACAGACGAGGAAGCCAAGACAAGACTTTTCATCAAAGTGGGAGCTCGATATATACAGTCTGCCATTTTCGTTGCTGCGCTGGAAGGATTTTCAGGATCGGATTTCATTATCTCCCATTCGTCCGTCGGCTTCAAAGGCAATGTTCCAAGGCTTTATACTCTTTCTTCATGCGCAGGCCCTTACTTAGGTGAATCATGCCATTCCAAACAAGGAAAAGAAGATCCAATGCCATGCTGACTCTGTCACACAGAAATAGTACAATGCCCATTTTGCAGTTGTCCCTTTCTTGTCTTCTAATGCTTGCCTAGCAGTTCTAAATGATGAACCCCCATGTGCTAAATTTGGCTTTGTGTTAGCTGTACATGTGAGAAGAAACAGATTTATAAAATACTTTTTGTACAGAGCACAGTAACATATTAAACATACAAACTTATTACACTCATTTTGATGTGGTGCTCCTTTGCTCGGGTCGCTTAGACAGGAAGTGCCACCTTCTTCTGGATGGTCACACTCTTATGGCCCAGGAAACATATGGGACAGAGTCAGTTGCCCTCACTGGGTGGTTTCTCTGCACCGTGGATTAGAAGATGAGATAATTAGCAGCAGCGCCACATCTCAGTTCAGGATGGTATCACAAACCTGGGAGGAACTTGGAGTGGGACCCTCTGACACGCATTCATGACAATTCAGTCTGCCACAGGAGGAGTCCAGTCAAGTTCTGGACACATCTAATGGACAGATTTGTCCATTTAAAATGAAGCCTGCAACACGATGAAGTGTGCAGAACGTGAAGGGTTCCTAATACGCAACATAAAAGTTCACTTGTAGTGGACACATGCATGTTTAAGTATTATCTTAGGCTTGTGGACCCCAGGGACACACTGATTGCCGATTATTATTAACTGGCAGCCTCCATGAAGAGTCACAGGACACAATCCATGACAGGCCCCAGTCCATTAAAGTGTTGATTGACCATGCTGGCTGTAACCACATCAGAAGATTAACCCCCCCACAAGTACTAACAACTGTCTGGCCCAGTCTGTTGGTAAGCCTCATAATCACCTTCTACCCTGCACACGTCCTGCTTTAGTGAAACACCCGCCATACTGAAGCTAAATCAATCTGTTGGTCAACCTCGCCCACAAACGACACCCTGAGGTGTTAGATCTCCTTCACCTTGGACCGCCATACTTCTCTAACCTGAAGACTGCAAGCCCAGAGATTTCACATTTGGAGGTTGTTTGTCTCATTCCAATCACATCCCTCTTGTGATCCCATGAGGCCCAGGAAACAACACCAAGCAGCGACTGCATAAATGGAATCTTCAGACGCCCCAAACTGGATGCCATCCAAGCCTTGGCTTCGCCTTGATGTGCTCTGCATGAAAAGCATGAATAGAAGAGAAGAGGAGGCGAGAGGCGTCCTTTAGAAGGACTTGGCTCAGCGTCAGATATGCAAATGCACCTCTTTTTGGCCGGACGTCACACAACATAAATTTTCCCACGATTTCCAGTCATAGCCTTCATTTGCATAATCTTAAGAAAAATCAAAGCGAGGTGTAGACAGCTGATCCGTCTGCCTGGTGCCGTCACCTGTGTGGTGTGACACTCTCAGTGACTCAGACGCAGGACTACACATCTTACTTTGGCAGGTCTGATTTTATCACAGCGAGTCGCCGGTCTCAGCGTTGGACACTCGAGTCTGCAGGAGTTAGCAGGTAATGGACGAAGTACACGATGACACAATAGAGTGAGGAACAATGGCCACTGCAAGGAAAGAAGAAAAGTGAGTGTTTGGAGCTGGACAAACAGAGGAGCAGCTTGTTGACGTTTGCTGCCAGCACTGATGTCTGTTCTTTATGAAGTGAAGGAGTTACGAGGGGTCCAAAATAAATTGGAATCCTTGAAGAAACTGTGTTTAGACTTTTTTGTGGCTGAAAAGATACACTGTATGGACAAAGGTTTGTGGATACCTGACCGTCATAGCTATACTTAAGATTCAAGACTCTTTGTCTTTTCGGCAGTGACATTCATGTCTCTGGTGATTCTTCCTATGAATCCTGGATTGGGAGGGCATTGGGCGGGGTGGGGGTCCTTAGGTCACTGTAAAGGGGTGTGTGGCACTCCTGATATTTTTGCAACAGGATGAAGGTCCAAGTCTTTAGAGTCCTGGTGCTTCCTGTCTTGCTATATGGTTGTGAGACATGGACGCTATCCAGTGACCTGAGCTGAAGTCTGGACTTCTTTGGTGTTTCTTCGGAGAATCCTTGGGTCCAGCTGGTTTGACTTTGTGTTGCCCACGGAGTCCCGAATGAGGCACATGACCTGCATTGTGAGGGAGCGTCAGCCATGTGGTGTGATTCCCTCAGGTTGCACTGATTCGGCTCATTGTTAAGGACCTGAGTGGCTGGACCAGGCCGAGGTCCACATAACACCTGGCTGCGGCAGATAGAGGGTCATTTCCGGAGGGTGGGACTGGACCATGAGTCTTCCTGGGGGGTTGCCAACCAGGATCCTGAGCTGTTTCGTCGTGTGGTGGGTGCAGCAACATGCTGTACCAGTCCATGCTCCAAACCTGACCTGACCTGGCTGTCAGCGGGCCCCACTCCCCAACATGATCATGTGAACACAGTCCCAGATTCAAATAACAGATGGTTTATTAACCACAATTACCTTCAAAAGTTGACAAAAACACAAAGCACAGGTTTAAGTAATCACTCTCACAATCTCCACATAATTCCTCTCCTTCTCACCACTGCACTGCACTCCTCCAGTTGAGTGTTGTCTTCCTTCCTCCTAGCTGAGACTCATCAAGATAACGGAGTGCGGTACCTGTTATTGAGGACCCAGGAGTACTTTTATTGCCAGGGTTACTGCCCGATGGAAGTCCTATAAATAGGGGAGCATATCTCCCTGCAGCGCCCCCTTGCGGCACCCATGGACCCCAGCAGGGCTGTGCGCCGGACTACAACTCCCAGCATTCCCTGCTGGTTCCCAAATGGGCACCGATATGGGGGGCTGCTGCCATCTAACAGCTGGGGGAATTAAATATGCCTCAGATATAGACCTTCCCTGTTCTCTTCTTTAATCCTGGCCAGGGAAGATCCTTAAAACATATCTCGTGAGGATGCCTATCCAATTGTCTGGTGCTACCCACATGGGTATGGAATTCCTGGTGGGGATGTCCATCCCTCCTCCCGAGAACTCTTTTCAGGTCTGATGCCTTTCCCTCCCTTGTTCGGGTATCTGTCTGTCCTCCAGGAGCCCCACATCCAGAAAAAGTACCATCCCCTCTCCTGGTCAGGATGCCTGTCCATCCCATATGCCACCTACAGCACATAGGAAATCATATATTATCTGTCCAGGCAGGTACATGAAACAGAGTACAATACAATGCAATTCATCTACTTCTTCTTCCTCTTCATCTTTTTCTTCTTCCATGTGGGATCGATGTGCTGGATCAACCTCCTCCAAATAGCTCAGTCATCCACATTCTCGCCAGTCAGACCATTTTCCTTCAGATCTTCTACTTTATCCATCCACCTCTGCTTTGATCTCTCTCACTTTCTCATCCCCTCTACTTCCATTCCCATCACTTTGGTGCTCGCATATTCATTATCCCTCCTCACCACATGTCCATACCACTTCAACCTCCTTTCCAGTACTTTCTTAGTTAGCTCTCACACATTTGATGTACCTCTGATTGTCTCATTTCTTTTTCTTTCCTTTTTTTGTGACTCCACCTTTCCATCTCAACATTCACTTTTCTGCCATGACTAAATTCTTCTCCTGCAATCCCTTTACTGCTTGTGTCTCATCTATCTATCTATCTATCTATCTATCTATCTATCTATCTATCTATCTATCTATCTATCATATTTTGTCTTTCCTATCTATCTATCTCTCTATCTACCTATCTACTGTATTATATAGTGCCTTTCCTATCTATCCATCTATTATATAGTACCATTTATATCCATCTATCGCTCTATCTATCCATCTATTATATAGTGCACTTCATATCTATCCATCTATGCCATGAATCCACAGTAGAAAACAATTGTTGGAAACAGGCAGGGTGCAAAAGCAAACTTATTCCGCTAATACATTTGGATAATAATGTCACTGGAAACTCATGGCAAACTACTGAGTCTCAATGTTGAAATGTCATTCATGTAACATCATGGCAGCCATTTTGGATAAGAAGACAAGCGACACATTTCACCTTATTTATGCTAAAGAAATGTGAAATTCTAGCAGATGTGTGAGAGGTTTTTTCTGCTAAAGGAAATACAGAATGAGTGGTTAAATCCGGGTTTATTTAGATCTTCGCATTTGTTTTACTATTTTGGTGATTTTGCTCTTTTTTAGGATAAATGGCCTGCTTCTGAGTAGAAGGCCAGTTAAAACAGTCTTGGATGACTGAGCCTTTTTGTTAGAAAATTGAAATGCTTACACAATTTCCGACTTATCGTTTGCTCACCAAGTGTTTTGTTTTTGCCAACTTTAGGAAACCCAGTGAGCTTTTCTGCGCTGAATATCTTGGTTTCTTCCCAGGATTGTTGAATCATAGCATTTAAATCTTTTCCCAGATGTTTCTACTGGTCCAGCATTATGTACAAGGCAGGGTCTTTTTTTAGCATTTGCTGCTTTTAGGACTGGCACTTCACTGAGCTGTAAACGTTGTGAGTTGTTTTAGATTGAAATGAGATAACATGGTAGCACTGTGGTGCAGCTGTTAGTGCCGCTGTTTCACAGGTCAGGGAGGGGCGGCTCAGATCCTGGTCAGGTCACCGACTATGTGGACTCTGCACATTGTCCACATGTTTTTGTTGGTTTATCTCTGGGTTTTCCACTTCACTTAAAGGCCCTGTCACATTACACGATTTTTATAGTATTTTCAGTCACAGATTTCATGTACATATTCTTAGTGAGTCAGTGCATGCCTGGATAAAGTTGAGTGGTCTTGTTTATCTTGGACCTGGGGGTACTTCAAGTGCTAGGATATAGCCCGATAGGAGCAATTCTGGGTCAATTAGGGATGACGAATCCCTGCAATGCCCCCTGGCAGCACTCCAGGCACCCAACAAGGCTGTCCTGTTGCTAGCGTGCCTGTAACAGGTAGTGCCACCAAGGGAGGCTGTAAACTAGTGTGTTGGGAGAGCATGGAATCCTGCCAGGTTGTTCCCCCCTGATCTTCAACTACACTGGCCTGCTGGGTGGGTATTGTTCCTTGGTTCAACCCTGGTGGAATACCAGTGTACCCTCTTCCACACTGGCATCTTCTGAGGAAGGAGGATCTTCACCCGGTTTCTTGTACCATTGTAGGGCTGGCCTCCCATCCAGGTAAGGAACCTTGTCCCATCCTGACCGGGATGCCCATCAATGTGCACCATCCATTACCTATAATTTGTACCCAACTTTACACATGCTGCTGTTGTTCTTTATGAATTTCTGTGAACCACTTTGAGCAGGGAAATGTACTATTCAAATAAAATGTATTATTATTATTATTCACATTCAAACTGGCCCATTCTTGCCACGCCCACATCCTTAACTTAAACCAGGATAGTGTGAGAAATCCTATATCCGCATGAGAAAAATATGTGAAAAAACATCCACGTTGCTTCCACCTTCTGTTCTTATTACTTGTCTGAATGTTTTCAAGTTGCGACATAGTTTTTAAAAAATAAATAGTGAAAAAAACAGATTGTGAAAAAGTCTCAGTTGGCTAAGATGGGTCATTTTACATTATTAGTTGAGGGTATCCTTGTTCAACTTCAGCTGAGTGTTACATTTGATTCCTCTCTGTCATTTGTTCCACATTTTAGTATAAACATTATAATTTAAGAACTTTAGCCTGATTTCGACCATTTTTGACTTTAACAGATTTAAACTGGTTATCCCGTGTGGTTATTACATCTATAGACTAGTGCCTTATTGTTTGGTCTTTCAAAGTCTGTTCTTAACAAAGTTAAGTATGTTCAGAACTCTGCTGCTAGGGTTCTTACTTCCACCAAGACTTCTTCTTGTTCCTCCTCTTCTTCTTTTCCCACTTCTATGTGGGGTTGATGTACTTGATCCACCTTCTCCATATAGCTTCGAAGGGAGGTCGCTTTAGTTCCGAGTGGGACTGCAGCGCTAACCGCCCAGCATCCCTTGCCAACTGCCGTGCTCAGGAATGTCCTTACCAATATGGCGACGAGGCTGCACCTGTGTCATGGGATGACGTCGAACGCAAACGCTCTAACTTGACTCCGCCCCCTGCACGCAAACCTCGCCTCCATTTTGTGTGTTTTTTTTCCTCCCCTCTTGCTCTATCCCTCCGAGGAGTTTCCATTTCCGGGTTTCGGTTCGGGAGACGGGAGGCGAATCCAAACGATAAGTAAACAAGCCTTCGGGATGGCCATATAGGTCGGTGCGGGGTCAGAAAAGAGCGGAGGGCCGCACTAGTTGTATTCGGACAAATCGGAGGAGGGGTTCCCACGGCGGGCCCTCGCTAGGGGGAGTCTCCATCGGCACCGACACATTCTCTGCACTGTCGGTGTGTGCGTGTTTTCTTCAGAGGAAAGGGGGGCGCTTTTCTGAGAATTATTTCCCCCCTCTTCCCTCCTGCACCTCTCTATCCCCCTCCCACCCCCATGTTGTTATTCTCGAAACGGACAGGATACCAGGAAGAGGCTCACCTTCGACCGGACCAGTTGAGGTAAGGGACGGGTCGAGACGCACCCGAAGAGGGGATCGGGGGGAGGGTGGGGGTTAGTTCAGCTAATCTCAACGGAAAAAAGGGGGGAATCTTTGCGGACCCACCTCATATTGAGTACATTATATTTGTAACATGTGTTTCCAACAGGTAGCCCACACTGCCTTTCTTGTTTGGTTTTGCTTTATGGGGGGGAAAAAAAAGTTTTATGTCTAGGCAAATAAATTTTTCTCTTATTTTGATGAATTAGCGAACACGTTTTTTTAACTAATGTTTTAACCGTGCAATGTGCTTTAGAATTCCTCGTCAGTCATCCCTGTGTTAGCGTTGCGTTTTTGTCATCGGTACTAATTGTGCGAGTAATTTCTTGAGTCTTATTCACCGGTCAGCTGACAAAGTCACGTTGCTTTGCAGGATGACACTCTGGGGAGCTCGGAGAAGCCTAGGGTCTGAGGATATTCGCCCCAACATCCCCAACGTACACGCCTAGTAACCTAATCCAATTTCAAACTGCACCATGTCTTGGTAGTGGCAGTGTTCACCTCAGTCTTGTACGGTGTTCGCAAGGGTCCCAGAACCAGCTCGTATACCCATGTTCAAGTGTAAACCTTCATTACAAGGTCTTTTTCATGTATACTGAAGTGTTTGCCTCAGCCAGTGCCATCTTTCATTTTGAACCAACTTGTCCCAGGGAGTCAGAGTCTGCCTCAGTAGCAGAAAGGACAAGACAAGGACCCCTGTTTATATAGCTGATGGGGTACCAAAGCTGGGGATAGGTTATGTCTTGCTGCGGCTGTCAATTAGATTAAGTGCATTAATGTGGGAAACACTATTTGGTACTCCATTGCTTTATGTAATTTGACATTTTTATGCAGAGCCACACAGCCATTCAGTTTCTGTACATGTATAATTTACAGGGAACCGGGACCTTTCCCAGCAAAATCAAGTACTGTACAGGGGCCAATGCTGTTTGTAATATACAAAAGTAATTTGAATAGTAATATTAGGAACAAACTGGTTAAGTTTTATGGTTAGGCAAGCAGTGTGGTGTGACTTTGGACTTCAAGCCCTGAGGTTGTGGGTTCAAGTCCCACTATTGACACTTGGTAACCGCTTCTGCTGCCCGGGCTCAATTTGGATAAATAAACAAAAGAAGTGTCAGCAATTATATCTTATATGTTATAAGCAGTGCTGGTGCTAGGTTATTTTTGCACCCTAGGCCAAGCTTATTAGTGTGTCAATTGAGTTTTCGGCACCAAACCCGTTTGTCTGGGTTTTTCCCCCACTTCTGGGCAATCCGGGTTGTTTGTCGTGTGGTGGGTGTGGCAAAGTGCAATCCGCGCCTGCTCCCAGCTAGTGACTAGTATGATCTGTGCCCTAGGTGAATGCCTAATTCACCGTAATGGTGGTGCCAGCCCTGGTTATAGGCCACCTTCGGTAAAGGTGTTTGCCTAATAATAACAAAGTTTGCAGATGATACCAGGCTATGTGTATAGCTGATAATCTAGAATCTGTTAAATCATAACAGAGGGATTTCTGTAGTGTACCGTACAGTTTGGTCAGATGAAATTTAATGCAAGTAAAGGTATAGTGTTACACATAGGAAGTAAAAGTGGAGCTCCTAAATTTTAAAGTAACCCTTATGAGGAGGACCTGGGACTCTGAAGACGTTTTCCCACTGCAGCACCTTTGTTTTTTTTGGAACCAGTGAGTTCCTGTTTGATGTGGGACCTGGGCCAGAAACTGTAACCTTTATGCAAAACATGTGACATGCAATGGAGAGTGATGCTGTACGAAGTGAGGCACTTTATGTGGTTCAGGGTCAGCACCCCCACCTTACTGCTTTGGAGTGATAGCAGCTTCACAGGGGGATTATTGCTTTGATGCGGTGCACCTGGGAGGCAGCTATGAAGAGGGATGCGGCACTCCATCTTCATCATTAACTCTCCAAAGTAGAAGATTTGTAAGTTGGCATCAGTGCCTGTAGGTCAGCCAGTCCACACAATTCTTCATCAGAGCCCCAATCATGATGATTCCTGGTTGAACGATGAGTACATACCCTGGAGCAGGAGCCAGAAAAAGTACCAGGGACTACAAATGGCTTGAGTTCCTGTGGTGGGAATGCTACAAACGTTCCTGAGTTTCTAAAAGGTCACTGGTTCCTTAATAAAGTTCCTGCAGTGGGAAAGCACCTATCTATAGTGGACTCATCATTCTCTACATCCAAACAGTGGACAGAAGTGACCAAGAAGGCGAAGGTGGATGAGTTTAAATACTTGGGAGCAACAGTACAGAGTACCAGGGAGTGTGGAAGAGAGGTGAAGAAGAGAGTATATGCTGGAGGAGAGTGTCAGGAGTGATTAGTGCTAAACGGGTATCAGCAAAAAGTGAAAGGGAAGGTCTACAGGACGGTAGTGAGACCAGCTGTGTTATATGGGCTGGAGATGGTGGCACTGACCAGAAAGCAGTAGACGGAGCTGGAGGTGGCAGAGTAAAAGATGTTAAGATTTGCATTGGGTGTGACGAGGATGGACAGGATTAGAAATGAGGACATTAGAGGGTCCGCTCAAGTTGGACGATTGGGAGACAAAGATGCGAGATTGCGTTGGTTTGGACATGTGCAGCGGCGAGATACTGGGTATATTGGGAGAAGGGTACTAAGGATAGATCTACCAGGTAAGAGGAGAAGAGGAAGGCCTAAGAGAAGGTTTATGGATGTGGTGAGAGAGGACATGCAGATGATGGGAGTTCACCGAGCAAGATGACGAGGACAAGAAGAGATGGAAGAAGATGATCCACTGTGGCGACCCCTAACGGGAGCACCCGCCGAAAGAATGAAGAAGAATGTTCATACCACTGCAGGAGGCCATATTGAGCACTTGTAAAGTTACAGAATTATCTTTATGCTCACATTAACCATTTACAATTTACTGCATTATTCTGAAATGATTTTCAAGTGAAATAAATCATTTTGAAAACGGATGAATCTTTTTGAATCACCGTGTATAAAGCTGTTAACTCCGAGTCTGTGTCAGTCACACATTTAATGGCAATAGATGGAGTCCTCACCATCTTATGAAGGGAAGTGACCTCAAAATTTGAGACAGGGGCTTCTTTATCTGGGACGGGATTGTGGATTGTTTTCATTTATTTTCAGGATATTGTTAATGGAAGTAAATCTAAATCATAAATGTATATAGTTTTATGAAGTTTTTACGTTAAAGAGGCGAAGGTTTCTCAGTAGCTACTGCAGTCTTAAAATCATATTAAAAAATGTGGAATCAGCAATAGTGATCGACGGTACGAATGAAAAGAGCTAAAGAGAAATAAATTGCCAGGGGCTGACAGTGTATTTCTTCTTTCTATCCGTTTTCTGACTCATTTAACCAGATCAAGGTGGCAGGGGGCTGGTATAATTTCCCAGAAATCCAGGGTGAAAGGCAAGCTTACTGCAAGTCACCTTCAATGTGTTCACCTGTGATGTGAGGTGAACTGGAAATTTTAAACTGACAAATGTGCGTGTTTGTGATGTGAGAGAAAAAACCCACATAGAGGAAGAAGAACATGCAAACACGCACATGTGTCAGTTTAAAATTTCCAGTTCACCTCACATGTGCAGTTCCCAGGTCCTGACCTCGAGTCCCTCAGGAGATTGGTGTGTGTAATTAATGAGAAGCCATCTATCATAGCCTGTATCATCTTGGAATTTTAATGGAAGCCCTCTAGTACAGATGGACTAACAGTTGGATGTTTGTATTTTATGAAGAAGCAACAAAATAAAAGATAAAAGTGGCCATTGAGCCTCTGATGAAACTTATCACGACTTTTTACAAACCTTTTGATGTGGTTTTCCACAAGACGCTAACCATCAAACTTTTCAGTTTCAAGGATTCAAACCACGCAAGGCATGTTGGTGCATTATTGATTTCAACACAGAAAGCAAACATCTTACAGTATATGGATTTTTGTTCTTTAAAAGTAAAACCCAGTTTGCCATTTTCCTTTTAGGCCCCTGAGTACAATATTTTACAAAAGCTTATTGACTCCTAAGATGTGCAGTTAGACCACACTCTCCATAGCGGCCCTGAAAGGCGGAAAGGTCAAGGAGGCTAATGGGCTTTGCACGTGTCATAAATCAGAATTTAAAACAAATGCTCACCAATTTTTGTGAATATTTTATACAGCAACACTGTAAGCAGAAGTCTAAATATACAGGGTGAGTTATGTTAACACTAATGGATTATTTATATCGACCATACCTTTCCAGGTTAATGGATAGTTCATGGTGGACCATTGCCATGGCCTCCACAATCCCCTGATTTGACACCCTGTGATTTCTGGTTATGGGGAGTGGTGAAGGATTACACACGTGCGTGCGCGTGTCTGTAGCAGGAAAGTTCATGATATCAAGGACCTGAAGGACAGAATACAGACTGTGGTATCATCTATTCCCTGCAAAATGTGTGTCTGGGCTTTAAATGCTACTGTTACTCGTTGGTTTTTGTGTGTTGAACATGATGGCGAACAGGTTGAGACATTTCCTGTAAATCATCATGCAGGTATGAAGTATGTTTTGTGAATGAATTATTTCCGCCATTCAAATGGTAACATAATTATAACTCACCCTGTATATGGAAGCTCAACCGTGGAGCTTTGAAGTATATCTCGAATGATTTGTTCAATTATATGAATCATCTGATTAATGCATCAGTTTTATATGCAGTCGTGCCATTTGAGATGACTGAGTAAAGCACAGGACACTGTAGTGACGAAACGTTCGACCTCGGGGCACACTGAGTGCTTACTTAAGTCATTGTCATCCGCTGCACAGGTCACGCACCATGATCATGGTTGACTAATGGCAGAGGAAAATGTCGCCTGCCAGTTGTTTTTCCATGGGTATCTTGGGTGGGATTTGATTAGTGTACTTTTAAATTAGTCTCTTTTTAGCATCTTTAGTGGTAAATGCAGGCTTCCATGGAGAATGTTCAAGTGAATTCTGGAAGCTGAAGAACACACAAATAATGTAAGGAGGTGAGCTGTTACAATCTGCGATCCAGGGCAGCAGCTACAGTCCGTAATGTTCATGCAGAAAGCGTCAAGAGGATGAGACCTCTTTTTTTTAATTTTAGTAGAGCAAGATTATACACGGCGAGTCAAAATTATGTTAAACATTTGAGTGGCGGAAACATTTTTTTCACAAAATCTACTTCATATGCACAAGATGATTTAACATGAATGTCTCAACCTATTCGCCATATATTGTATACAAGTATATACATAGCAGAACCTTTAGTGTTAATATAATTTTGACTCGCCCTGTATGTACCATCGTAGAATAAGGACCTGTGGTTTTTATCCTTCCGTCTTTTTCATAGGTTCTTAGGGCTAATATTGTGGGGGTCTTTTCTGCCCACTGCTAGCGGGCAATTCAGTGCTTCCACCCCATGTACACTGTGTGCACAATTATTAGGCAAGTGAGTATTTTGACCATATCATCATTTTTATGCGTATATTCCAACTCCAAGCTGTATTAACTTGAATGCTTATTGGATTTAAGCACGTCAGGTGATGTGTATTTGTGTAATGAGGGAGGGTGTGGCCTAAGGAGATCAACACCCTATATCAAGGTATGCAGAATTATTAGGCAGCTAGTTTTCCTCAGGCAAAATGGGCCAAAAAGAGATTTAACTGACTCTGAAAAGTCAAAAATTGTAAAAAGTCTTTCAGAGGGATGCAGCACTTTTGGAATTGCTAAGATATTGGTGTGTGATCACAGAACCATCAAACATTTTGTTGCAAATAGTCAACAGGGTCGCAAGAAACGTGTTGAGAACAAAAGAGCAAATTAGCTGCCAAAGATTTGAGAAGAATCAAACGTGAAGCTACCAGGAACCCATTATCCTCCAGTACTTTCATATTCCAGAGCTGCAACCTACCTGGAGTGCCCAGAAGTACAAGGTGTTCAGTGCTCAAAGACATGGCCAAGGTAAGGAGGGCTGAAACCCAACCACCACTGAACAAGAAACATAAGTTGAAACGTCAAAACTGGGCCAAGAAATATCTGAAGACAGATTTTTTTCAAAGGTTTTATGGACCGATGAGATGAGAGTGACTCTTGATGGACCAGATGGATGGACCTGTGGATCAGTAATGGGCACAGAGCTCCACTCCAACGTGGAGGTGGGGTACTGGTATGAGCTGGTATTTTTAAAGATGAGCTAGTTGGACCTTTTGCATTGAAGATGAACTCAAAATCAACTCCCAAACCTACTGCCAGTTTTTCGAAGACACTTTCTTCAAACAGTGATACAGGAAGAAGACCCTGATTTTTATGCAGGCCAATGCTCCATCACTTGCATCGAAGTTCTCCACTGCGTGGCCAGCCAGTAAAGGCCTTAAAGATGAAGGAATAATGACATGGCCCCCCTTCCTCATCTGACCTAAACCCTATCGAGAACTTGTGGGCACTTCTTAAACGCTAGATTTACGGGGAGAAAAACAATCCACCTCTCTGAAGAGTGTCTGGGAGGCTGTAGTCACTGCTCCACAAAAAGCTGATCGTCAACAGATCAAGAAACTGACAGACTCCATGAATGGAAAGGCTTATGACTGTTATTGGAAAGAAGGGTGGCTATATTGGTCATTGATTGATTGATTTTTTTTTTTGAAATGTCAGAGATGTTTATTTGTAAATTTTGAGGTGTTTGTTTATTATTCTCACTATAACAGATGAAAATAAACAAGTGAGATGGGAAAATTTTCATTTTTCCTTTAGTTGCATAATAAATCTGCACACTAATAGTTGCCTAATAATTGTGCGCACATATGTATTCCCCTGATGATGTTCACACTCACATTTCCGTTGTGAAACATTCAGGTTTCAGGTTTATTAACATTTTGGATTGACTGATAGCACTGTGTTTGTTCCATATTAAAATTAATCCTCAAAAATACAACTTGCCTAATAATTGTGCACACAGTGTATATGTTAAGTTTATTTTTATTTATCGATTGATTAATTTAATGTATTATCTGTCCTGTAAGGCTGTATCCTTGTTTTTTATGTTTCTGCTGCCGTACGCATTTAAATGTCCCCATGGGATTAGTAGAGTTTATCTAATCTAATCATTTGTATGAAGTATTATGACATTTTTTTCCTTGCAAACGTCCGCTACTGTCCAGCACCACTATTGTGTAATTTGACGTCACCTTGAAACTTCAGTTCTGAAGTAACTACAATACTTTTCAGTTTGAATTGTAATGGATTGCAAAGTTAAAGTAGAAGTGTTCACTCCGTTACATTTTTGCACATTTCTAACACTATTTTTGCATATTGGGGCAGAGTGGTGGCTCTGAGGCTAGGGATCTGCGCTGGCAATCGGCTTGAATCCTGTAAAACGCCAAAAGTGACTTTACTCCATTGGGCCCTTGAGCAAAGCCCTTAACGTGCATTTGCTCCGTCCTGGTTTATAACATTAATCTGCATCCAGCCCTGCATGTAGGCCCTCCAACCTGCAGGGAAAAACCTGAGGGTTGGTGGCAGAATTGGCACTCCAGCCACCATAACAAATCTTGCACTGTTCCAGTGTGGTGCTGAGGAGTCACCCGTTGCAGGGCTGCACTTGGGTCTTAATCTGGAATCCTGAGCTTGTCATGTGGTGGGTGCGGCAATGTGCTGTATCAGTGCCTTTTCGTACATATGTTGTATGTAACATAAACGCATTCAATAAGCTTCCTATATTATCAACATTATTATCCCTTTAGTTTGGGAAATTATTTATTTCTAAAAACTTAACATGTACCATGTTGTAAAGTATCCATCTCTAGAGTTTTTGTCCAAGATGCCAAAGGCTCAATGTAACTGCTGTTGCTCTCTAGCTTAGAGTAGCACTTGTAGGCTTCCATGCAGCCATCCCTCCATTTTCTTAAGTGAGTTATCCAGGGAAGGGTCTTGGGGAAGCTGAAGCCTATCACACTAATAATCATTTTGTGCTGTTGGAATGCTTGGTTAAAAACTGGCGCAGGTGTGGGTTTAACATTGTGTAGCGTTATTAAAGTATAAATAGGTTTCTGTTGTGGTAACACTGGTGAAGGTAGCTGCTAACACAACCACCATTTATCCATTTTAAATCCGCCTTTATTGTTAAGAACTCCAGTTGTAGAATAATGAGAGAGCACCGGGACAATTTTATATTTTAACTATTACAGTTTCTCCATTTCCTTTTTTTTTTTAATTGTTTAAACAAATTACATCACTTTTGCATATAATTTGTGCCTGATGCCCTTCCTCAGATGTGGAGGAGGAAGAAACTTTCAAAATTGAACTGAACAAAAGTCAGCCAAACCTTCCCTACCTGTCATTCCAGGTACAGTTGCAGCAGTGTTGAAATTGACACGTCATCCAGTCAGTGTGCCTTTAATTCTGTCTCGCGCTGATTTATTTATTTTTTTTATTGTTTAACTTTTGACCTGTTGCCAGAAAGACTGGTCTACGTTTCATTTTTGGCATTCTCTGTGGTCCCAGTTGAAGGGTGATGAGGGGTAATGGCCTGAAGCAATGTCTCCTCTGACTTTACAATCCAGGAAGCGATGATGATTTTTGTTTTTGGCATGTATGTAACTTTCTCTTATCTCTAATCTTTAAAAATGTCTTTTTAAGCATTATTTTAATTTAATATAGTTAATAATCGGTGACAGACCCTTCCAGTTTATGAGGCCCGTTCCTGAATTAGTAGGTTTCAGAAGTCTGGTTGGTTCTGGTCACCAGTGCACTTTCTAATTTGTATAAACTCAGACACTTGGCTCTTGGCTATTGAGTGTAATAATTGTGTGCGTGAGTGTGTTTTGAGATAAGCCTGGTGTCCCATTCCAGGCTGGTTTCAGCCTTGAAATGGATAAATAGGTTAGCTGGATAGATTTAAAAATGAATAAAGATATACAGAGATGCACAGAATTCAGTTTTGGGGCAGGCATTTAATGTAACAACTTTAGATATAAGTGTAAGGGTGGGAGTCCTGTGCTTTACTCAGCCATCTCAAATTGTAAGACTTGCATATAAAGATTCCTTCTTTTTTTTATATATATATATATATTTTATATATATATATATATATATATAGATATATATATATATATATATATATATATATATATATATATATATATATATATATTTTATATATATATATATATATATATATATTTATATATATATATATCTATATCTCTGGGTGGTTGGCACCTGCCCAGGATTGGTTCCTGCCTTGTGCCCTGTGTTGGCTGGGATTGGCTCTGGCAGACCCCGTGACCCTATTCGATTCAGCGGGTTAGAAATGGATGGATATATATATATATATGTATATGTATATGTATGTATATATATATATATATATATATATATAGAATGAATGTGTCAGTTTTATATTATCTGATTCACATCTGAGCATTCAGGGGAAGGACAGTGCTAGCATATGTGTGGCAGCGTCTGGGTTACAGGTTATAAGTGGTACAGAAGTGGGTTCATGTCTGTTCACCATTTTGTTTTTTAGTGTCACAAGAAAGATTTAACAGTGGTCCTACTAGGCCTATTCTGGAACCTGGGGCAAGGTATGCATTATGACAGAAGGCTGAATGTCATCAACCTGAGCAAACACAGAGCAGGAAAAACCACTGCCAAAAATTTTCAGGAAAAATATGAAGGGAATGTGACCTAGGGTAAACTAAACGAGAATAGATGTTTTACATTTATCGTAAGTCACAAGTATTCCCGAACAGGGTTGGCAGCCGAGTTTTAAGCTCTCCTGCTCAAATAAACCCAAATTTTCCACAGAGAAGCCCAGAGAACTTAAAACTCAAAGTGTGTTATAAACTGATTTGTACTCATTTACTTACAGGTATTATACAATATAATCCAATTTAATTTTGTGTTGCCCAAATTCATACAGGAAGTACTGTAATGGGCTTTAACAGGCCCTTTTGACAGCCCCCCAGCCTTGACTCTTTTAGAAGATGAGGAAAAAATCTAACCCAACCCCCTTTTCTTGTACGGGGGAAAAAAATGTAAGAAACCTCAGGAAAGGTTTAAAGAGAGACTTCTTTCCAGGTAGGTTGGGCGCGCGGTGGGTGTCAAAAAAAAAAAAAAAAGTTGTCAATACACAGAACAGAACACAAGTAACCCTCATTACAATAGAAATATTACAAGTACAGAGCAGAATTCAGCACTAGATGATATCACATAATACGATTTGGATGTAAAAGATGTAGTGTTAAAATCAAAAGTAGCATTTATTTGTATTCCTTCTCATTAAATTTAGTGCAGTTGTGCCTCTGAATTGAATCTTGAGAGCAGGCACGCACACTGCAGCTGAAGACATACTAACAGTGCCGCCAGTCAGTGGGACACTCGGTTTTGCTAGTTTTAGGGAAAGGGGAGGTGTGAGAGCCAGCCAGCCGGGTGGCCTGGATGTCCTTTGCCGCTGCTCTGCAGCCAATCACGTGGTGAAGTTAAGAGAGTTGGGAGAGTCGAGTGCAAGCAACACTTAAGGGAAAGATGCTGCTGCCAGCCAGTGAGGTGGCTGCCACTGCAGTGCCAGTCCAGCTGCTAGGGGTCTGCACTCTACAGGCTGAGAACGAGTTCAGACTGATCATGATCGAGGTCCCCAGCAGCCTCAGTCAGTGTTACTATACTGTACATACAATATAATGTAATGTATAGAAAAAGTTTCAGACTTCTTTAAATTTTAAATTTAAAAAACCTAGAAACCCAGGTAGGGATCAAGCCACCCAACACTGCACCTGAACTCTTACTTGTGCTTTGGGGGGAGGGAGGGGGGGTGGAAATCGCCAGATTGTCTGGATGACTTTTATTTATGTGGGGACGATTCCAGTTTGGCGTGAAGACGATTCTTCATGTCGTCAGTTCGCATACTTCGTGATGGTCTGGGATTTTTCAGGTGATTTTCTATGTAATAAACTAAAGTTATAGCATAATGAAAATTGCATCATTAGATCTGGACCACCCTATAGAAAAATTGAATAAAAAGATGTAATTAAAGAGAGGAAGTATAATAATCACTAAATATAAAATATAATGCAAAGAGTGATTAGCATTGAGCAGTGTTAAGTGTGCGATAATTAGCGAAATGTACTCATCAGTCCTTAGTGTTGTTTTGACATTTGGAAATCTGTAAGCCAAATAAACCTTAGACAGCCATCTTCATCAATGATTGCACAATTCATGCAGCCAGCTGTCATCTTCAAAGGTGATTGAGGAATGTTTCTGGCATTTGATGATGTCAGGTTATATAGCATGATGTGTAGAGTACAAATTTAAGGAGGTTAAGTTCAAGCTTTATAATGCTCTGGTGAGGCCTCATCTGGAGTCTTGTGTGCAGTTTTGGTGTCCAGGCTACAAAAAAGGACATAGCAGCACTAGAAAAGGGCCAGAGAAGAGCAACTGGGCTGATTTCAGGGCTACAGGGGATGAGTTCTGAGGAAAAATTACAAGAGCTGAGCCTTTACAGTTTAAAAGTAAATTAAGAGGAGACATGACTGAAGTATTTAAAATTGTGAAGGGTATTAGTCCAGTGGATAAATATTGTGAATTTAAAGTGAGTTCATTAAGAACGCAGGATCACATTTGGAAACTTGTTAAGGGTAAAATTTCACACAAACATTATGAATTTTTTCTTTAAACAGAGAACAATAGACACATGGTATAAGCGACCAAGTAGTGTGCTATACAGTAGGACATCAGAGACTTTCAAAACTTGACTTGATGTTATTTTAGAGGAATTAAGTGAATAGGACTGGTGACCTTTGTTGGTCTGAATGGCCTGTTCTCATCTAGATTGCTCTAATGTACTAATGATGTTTTAATGACCAGTTTGTTGCAGAGAGCACTTCTTGGCTGTAACCATCTTAGCTAATAGTGGTGAAGGGGTGAGAGAGACAACCAATTAGACCCAAAGGGTGATTAAGGGGCCAGAATTAGGAGGGCTGTGATGGGCAATTGAGCCAGGACATTGGGATAAACTCTACTCTTTTCAAAAGATGCCCAGAGAGAGAGAGAGTCAGGACCTGGGCTTTACATCTCATCTGAAGGATGGCACCATATTTACATCACCTTGTCCCCGTCACTGCACTGGGGCATTGGTATCCACACACACAGACCACAGGGTATGCACCCCCTCCTGGCCTCACCAACACCTCTTCCAGCAGAATCCCCAAGGTGTTCCTAGATGGTTTCCCGTTCAAGTGTTGGCTGTGCCCAAATACACTTGGCTTCAGGTGGATGACCGTTTTCTTTGGCGCCCGTGGTATTGCATGGATTGGTCTTTTTATTAATTTTTATTTACAGAATGCTTTGCTTTTCGCCAACCCCCGGCCTGTGCTATGCGCTAGCCACTTTGCGGTTTTGCTGCTCGCGTATGGGGATGCGGATGTACAATTTAAACAAATTATTTTCATGGGAATTGTTACATATGCATAATAGAACTATTTTACATTACAGCGAGTAATTAACCATATTAAAAAATAGTAAAACATAATTTGAAAGTAAATTATGTTACATGTTGCGGTAGTTATTCGTTATGTTATACGATTTCATTCTGTTTGGATTTGAAATTAACACGCAGATACTTTTTAAACTTACACTTTTACTGTAAAGCTTCCTTAAAAATAGTATCGCATTGAACTTTGATTCCGTGTTTGGACTTGCATCGTGAAAACTTGGCGTATAACTGCCCGTGAATGAATTTTGTTTCTTTTTCTCTAATAAATAAATCGACTTTTTTGAATGTTTGGCTCTGAGATTTGTTAATTGTCTTTGCAAAAGCTATTCTAACGGGAAACTATTACCTTTTTAATTCGAATGGCATATCAAGATCTCCTTTGGTGTCTAATGTTATTTGCGGGAGACGTACTACATTACCTTTCTTGGATACGTCCTTCTTTCAACAGTAATTTGTACGGAGGAAGACCGGACGGTGTTAACGGTTGTAGATATTTCTTCAGGATATTGTAAGTTGTTTTCTTCTTCCGCACAATCACTAGCAACTGTTTCAGCATAGTCTATTGATACGCATTTAACCAATTTGTCGTGTAACCATTCGAAAATTTTCACATTAATTCATTTGACTTCATTGTTTCTCGGTGCTGGGATTGCCCGTGTACTCATTTCTTTTGTTGATAACCTTTTGGGATGAAATTCTTCAATAAGTTTTGAACATAAGTCTAATTTTATTGTGAACTTAAAGTGAGGACAATGTAAAAATTGATAAGAGCTCCGAGAGCAGGAACTATGCCAAAAGCATTCACACGAATGACAGGGGAGAGGGCCGTGTGCATGGTTGAATATGGTTGAGAGGAGGGCAGGACTTAAAAAAAAATCTCATGGTCAAAGTCTCGTCTCAGGATTTCCTTTTATAATAGAGAGAGATGTTTGTAATCCGATCTGAAGGACTTGCATAAGATGTCTGCGATATGTGTATGTATATACCTCTGTGCCTGTTTATGTGACAAATAAGACGTAAATCTAATCAGTTGATCGGTAGCTGTTGTTCTTTTAATGTACAGTCTTGGAGTTGAGCAAGGAAGAATTCACTACATATTAAGCTCTGTACTTAATTTTATGTGAAAAATAAAATTTGATTTGATTTAGATTTGAAATATTAAAAGATGTGTGCATAGCTGTCTTCATACTGAATTTGTGCATAATATCCATCGTGCTACTAAAATATTAAAAGTGACAGTGGGGATCACAGATGGCACCTGACGTGATGGGCTAAAAACAGCAAAAACGGAACTAACGTGTTTTTGTTTTTTTTTTTTTCTAAAATATGGAAGAGGTGTTTAAAGGCATGTACCACTTTGAAATTAATTGTGTGGAGACTATAATGATTGCGTTTTTTTTGATTGACAAACGCTGTACTTTTCTGTTTTCTTATTTAGTTATATGCATTTCATCAGTGTCACAGAAGAAGCCATCTGCTGCCAGGCTCTTTCAGTGTAATGTTTTCATTGTATCCATTTCTTTCCTGGCTAGTTCATCTGAAAGCAAACCTTGTGTTGGCTCGCAGCTCTTCACTCTCTCTCTCTGTTTTTCACCTTGAAGCACTGGAGCAGACACTAATGCCATGGGGGTCTCCTCCTGACAGTGCTGCTTGTTTTGAAGAAATAGCTCTTTATAATACATGAAGCAGTGGTCGTTCACTCTCGTCCGCTCTCTTACTGAGTGCCATTTAGGTCCATCTGCTTAAACTGGAAGCTCATGTTTCTGGACCACACACACTGGCATCATCAGAAAGTCAAAACCCGCTACATAACAGTTAGTCCTGCAGATCTTAGGCAGATAATTCTCATCTTCTTGCACGATATGGTGAATGTTGTAATTTTTGTCCCGCTGTAAAGAGTTGCTTTGTGCTGTGCTTCAGTTTTAGAAGACAAATTCATTTAAGTTGTGAAATGTGCAGACCACCCCCAGCCTGCACACCATGGACATTCCAGAATGTGGCGTCCCATTTCCTTTGCATTAGCAGTAGTTTGGTGGTCCTTTTCATTTTTTTTTTAATGTTATGTAGCTTTTCCTTTACAAAGTTGGTGGCCAGGTTTTCGTGCAAGAGCAAAATTCACAAGTTCACTTCACAATGGAGTCCTGAAAACAATCTGCTGGAACTGCAAGAAAGTTGCTTTACTCGCAGAGATCATGAAAACCTGTAAGAATTGGTGGGGGATAAGGGATAAGTACCTGATCTGTTCGGTCAGATTATTGCATGATGTTGCTAAAACAAACGAGAGTTTTATCAGTGGGGTTTGTGTTTATTCATAGTCTATTTGTGTTTTTTGTTTACCTGCATTGTTTTATCGCTGTTTTTTGACAGTCTTGTTTTTTTTTTAACTTTTAAAATTTTTCCCCTTATCTGCAGCTGAACATGATTTTGTTTTTCCTCCAAATACTTGCCATGTTGGTCATGTTGACGTCACTAAATGAGATAGACATCTATGGCGTGCTTTAGTTTTGCACAATATGTATCTTTAACCGTTCTTGTGGCATGTAAGCTGTTTTAGTGCACTGATAGTGCCTGCTTTTTAGTATTTTTAATCTTTGTGTTTTTATTTCATTGCACACACTTTTATTTTGGTGATGATGTTAACTGCTTCTTTACAAGTAAGACTTTCACTTTATTCCATACACGTGACAGTAATGACTCTATAAACTTTAATATTTGGTTGAAAAAACAAAAGCTAGTTGCACTTTTACTGTATGTGCATAGTTACCGGGGTGTTGAGTGTCTGGGCCATTTAAAAATAAGATTTGTTTGAAATTCTCCAGGTAAGAAGTGAGATATTAATTACACCAAGTTCATTTATTTAGCTGAAAACGAAGTTGTCTCGTTATCTCAACTTAAGTGCTATTGAGGCAAGTTATTAGTTCGTGTATCTACAGTGGTGTGAAAAACTATTTGCCCCCTTCCTGATTTCTTATTCTTTTGCATGTTTGTCACACAAAATGTTTCTGATCATCAAACACATTTAACCATTAGTCAAATATAACACAAGTAAACACAAAATGCAGTTTTTAAATGATGGTTTTTATTATTTGGGAGAAAAAATCCAAACCTACATGGCCCTGTGTGAAAAGTAATTGCCCCTTGTTAAAAATCACCTAACTGTGGTGTATCACACCTGAGTTCAATTTCCGTAGCCACCCCAGGCCTGATTACTGCCACACCTGTTTCAATCAAGAAATCACTTAAATAGGAGCTGCCTGACACAGAGAAGTAGACCAAAAGCACCTCAAAAGCTAGACATCATGCCAAGATCCAAAGAAATTCAGGAACAAATGAGAACAGAAGTAATTGAGATCTATCAGTCTGGTAAAGGTTATAAAGCCATTTCTAAAGCTTTGGGACTCCAGCGAACCACAGTGAGAGCCATTATCCACAAATGGCAAAAACATGGAACAGTGGTGAACCTTCCCAGGAGTGGCCGGCCGACCAAAATTACCCCAAGAGCTCAGAGACGACTCATCCGAGAGGTCACAAAGACTCCAGGACAACGTCTAAAGAACTGCAGGCCTCACTTGCCTCAGTTAAGGTCAGTGTTCATGACTCCACCATAAGAAAGAGACTGGGCAAAAACGGCCTGCATGGCAGATTTCCAAGATGCAAACCACTGTTAAGCAAAAGAACATTAGGGCTCGTCTCAATTTTGCTAAGAAACATCTCAATGATTGCCAAGACGTTTGGGAAAATACCTTGTGGACTGATGAGACAAAAGTTGAACTTTTGGAAGGCAAATGTCCCATTAGATCTGGCGTAAAAGGAACACAGCATTTCAGAAAAAGAACATCATACCAACAGTAAAATATGGTGGTGGTAGTGTGATGGTCTGGGGTTGTTTTGCTGCTTCAGGACCTGGAAGGCTTGCTGTGATAGATGGAACCATGAATTCTACTGTCTACCAAAAACTCCTGAAGGAGAATGTCCGGCCATCTGTTCGCCAACTCAAGCTGAAACAATCTTGGGTGCTGCAGCAGGACAATGACCCAAAACACACCAGCAAATCCACCTCTGAATGGCTGAAGAAAAACAAAATAAAGTGGCCTAGTCAAAGTCCTGACCTGAATCCAATTGAGATGCTATGGCATGACCTTAAAAAGGTGGTTCATGCTAGAAAACCCTCAAATAAAGCTGAATTACAACAATTCTGCAAAGATGAGTGGGCCAGAATTCCTCCAGAGCGCTGTAAAAAACTCATTGCAAGTTATCGCAAACGCTTGATTGCAGTTATTGCTGCTAAGGGTGGCCCAACCAGTTATTAGGTTCAGGGGGCAATTACTTTTTCACACAGGGCCATGTAGGTTTGGATTTTTTTCTCCCTAAATAATAAAAACCATCATTTAAAAACTGCATTTTGTGTTTACTTGTGTTATATTTGACTAATGGTTAAATGTGTTTGATGATCAGAAACATTTTGTGTGACAAACATGCAAAAGCTTAAGAAATCAGGAATGGGGCAAATAGTTTTTCACACCACTGTATTTATGATATCATGGTCAGCAGTTATCGTTTTATCACATAGATTTTCAGTCTGTAATGTTTCACCATGTAATTCTGTGCTTATTTGTTTTGCAGCTCTAAAACAGTAACATAGTGCAGAGATAAACATGGGGGGGGGCACTGCCTTAGTAGCCTTAGCAGAAAGCGAGGGACGGCTGGATATCTTGTGCTCAGTGGCTTGGGGACATCTGCAGACAGATTGAGACTCTCGTGTCAGGGATGGTGACAGACTAGTAGTAGCTGAAGGTTTTTTTTTTTTTTGTGCTGCCCATCCTTAATCAGTCGTTCATTTTGGTTTTCCTATTTTAAATAGACCGCATTACTAAAACGGCATTCTTTTTCGGGTGTTTCTCCATGTGATTTACGTGGCTTCTTGAGATTCCCACTTCGGTACTAGTATTGTTTTGTGATATTATAAAATCGGAGGTTCCCAACCTTTTTTTTTGCCAGCTGAAACATTTTTTGCCTTGTACAGGGTGAGCCAAAACTATGTTAACACTAATGGTACTGATATTTATATACTTGTGTACAATTTTTGTGCCACATATGGTTACATGTGTTGAACATGATGGTGAACAGATTGAGATATTCCTGTAAATCTTCTTGCACACATGAAGTATGTTTTGTGAATACATTTTTTCCACCATTCAAATGTTAACATAATTTTCACTCACCCTGTATATTCACTTCAGATTGTAACGGAATCAAATCTTCTAATAACTTTAGGTAAATGACACAGCAAGCATTGTAGCGAGTCTGTTTTCACAATGTAAAATACTCGTGTTCCCTCTGTGTATATCATTCGTATTCACTCAAAACAAGCCCCGAAAGCACACCTAGTGGCTTATTTACGCTTGCTTTGGCCTACCTGTTTCACAGGACACCTGTGTCCAATGAATCTTGGCACAGGCGTCGATCCTGGGAACAAATCTTTGCCAGATATACACTGTATAGCCAGAAGTATACGGGCACCCCTTCAAATTACTGAGTTCAGGTGTTACAGTCACACCATCAAATCTATTACTGGACGAAGAATGGGTCGCACTAAAGAGCTTAGTGACTTTAAACGCGGCCCAGTCATGGGGTTCCGTCTTTGCCACAAGTCAGTAAATGAAATTCCAGATCAGCCCCAATCAACTGTAAGAGCTATTATTGTGAAGTGGAAGCGACAAGGAGGAACAACAGCTCAGCCCAGAAGTGGCAGACCACACAGATTCACAGAGCGGGGCTTACAGTGCTGAAGCACGTAACATGTACCAGTCACATCTCCTCTGTGGCATTAACTCACAACAGAACTCCAAACTGCCTCTGGAAGTGACATCAGAACAAGAACTGTGCGTGGGGAGCTTCATGAATTAGGTTGGTTAGTTTTTAAGTCCCTCTCCATGCCATCAAGTACTTACTGAGACAACTCAGTGAGCAAAGTTAAAATCGGCACAGATTGTCTGACAGAGATATGCCCTTTGCTTTAGCCTTTCAATCATTTTAGTTTTGTTAAACAGAAGATAGTTGCAGTCACCCCATTCCTTATTTTTTCATGCCAGTGTTGTAATCTCTCTGTAAATCCCTTGATTTTTGTCACACAAGTCCAGGCCATTTGTGTTGTGGTTCCCCATTTACTTATGTTAAACGTATTCAGTTCTTCAGACATATCAGAGAGGTAAGCAAGTTTACTTTTGCATTTTGGATCCTTGAAGTCCACGGCCAAATTACAATTCTGATAAATTTAAAACTTGGTCAGAAATTTGCATGAAAACACAGTAGGTCCATGGCAGAGCCAAGAAACCATTTTGTGGAAGAGCAATCCTTTTAGCACGAATAGCTGGAAAAAGCAGCCATTTCAAGGTTGTAGCTTAATGAACATCACAGTTTTTATGATGGAGAGCGGCACTTGCATCAGTAGAGCTGTGTACATATTTGAATTAAGTCCCTCTCTTTGTAAAACATAATGCATTGACCTAATATTACGTGCCACTTGCCTTTCATTAGAAATTTTATTTTTTTTGAGCCTGCCATTGCCGTAGCTACTTCTGCGCCAGTTCCAATGCAATTTTCCCAAAAAAGATTCTTTGATGTTCTGTGTCCATGTAAGGTTTCAAGCATATCTACCCCTGAACCGACCACAATAATCCTTACTCTGCTAGACATAACAAAATGAAGACCAAAAGATACAATACAATTTATTTTTGTATAGCCCAAAATCACAGAAAAGCAGCAATGGGCTTTAACAGGCTTAGCTAGCCTTGACTCTCTAAGAAGACAAGAAAAAACTCCCAAAAAACCCTTGTAGGGAAAAAAACGGAAGAAACCTTGGGAAAGGCACTTCAAAGAGAGACCCCTTTCCAGCTAGGTTGGGGTCGCAGTGGGTGTCAAAAAGGGGGTCAATACAATACAATACAGTACAATACACAGAACGGAACAAATTCTCAATACAATATTGAAATAAAAATTTTAAAAGTACGGAGCAGAATTTAACAGTATATGATATCGCATAATAGGATTTAAATTTGTTCAGAGTCCTGGAGACTTCATCCATCAAGCTGCCTCCCCCATTTGGACCATTACACAGCAGAAACGGCGCTGGGCCAGCCAGTCCGATGAAAGGACCCCTCTACCCCATGATTCCTGAGATCCTCCATCAGGGTTGACTTTACCTTAAGCGGGCAAAACAACTTGGCAGGTGGGCCGTGGCACTTAGTGCCACATTTGAGTACCGAGAAGAGAAACAGAATAGGTGAGGGTTAGTAACAAATTATAACTATCTTGTTACTTCTTTTTTTAGTGCTAATGACTAACAACAGAGGTGCAGTCTGCACAGTTAATCAGCAGCTCTAGTCAGGATATGCTAAGATGTGCTTAACTCTTCCCATGTCAACCAATTCATCAACTTGCAGCGCATACGATATTCTAGTTCTCAGCCTGTCTACACCATATGGCCAAAAGTTTGTGGCGCATCACCATCACACCTATAGGAGCTTGTTGTACATCCCATTCCAAAACCATGGGCATTTAATATTACATCCCCGTCATATCAGCTCCCCCTTCCCTTTGTGGCAATAACAACCCACAGGCTTCTGGGAAGGCTTTTCACAAGATTTTGGAGTGCGTGGGAATTTGTGCCCATTCACCCAAAAGAGCATTTGGGAGGTCAGGTACTGTTGTTGGACGAGAAGACCTTGGCTTGCAATTGGTGTTCCACTTCATCCCAGAGGTGTTAAGTAGGGTTGAGGTCCGGGCTTTGTGCAGTTCTTCCATGTCTTTATGGACTTGGCTTTGTGCACAGGGGCACAGTCATGCTCGGAACACAGCAGGGTCTCCTGGAAACTGTTGTCATGAAGTTGTAAGCACACAGTTCTCTAAGACACTGATTCTTAACCTTTTTTGAGGCATGGACCCCTTTAAGAATCTAATGAAAGCTGTGGACCGCCTTCCTCAGAAACATTTACATAAACACAACTTTGCATGCAGTGAATATAATGTACTTTATTGAGATTTGATTGTCTCATACATACAGTATATGACATACAAAGTAT